>NC_081182.1:134797189-135097189 GCF_029867415.1 Vicia villosa
CGAGTCTATAATATCAACTTCTCAAGAGCAGATTTGGTACAAATGCACGCCACTCTCTGTCGAGGGCCGAGTTTTTCTCCAGCATCAATATGGTTCCTGTAGAATATAGTTGTGTAGATCCTCACTGGTGTTCGATTGTGAGAAGAGATCTCCAAGTTTTGCTAGATAATGGTTACTCATTGAGATCTACAGAAATAGGGATGAAAATGAAGTTAACATGATAGGATGTTATCCGCATGAGCTTTTAGTCTCAGATATCAACTCGGAAATGCCTACAGTTAACATCGTCGTTCCTCATTTCAACATGCCTGAGCGCATGGAAGTTACTTACAACAAGCCGAAGGTTCCTATTGCTCCTTTGATCATTTGTCTACCCTGGACCCTGTTTCCTTAATAACTCTGACAAGGCAGTTCCATACAACTACAATGCAACAATGATAAAGGATGGACAAGAAGTTCCTTTGCCTACTCTTTCATCTGTTGTAAACATTGCTGATGTGAGTCGTGTAACAAGAAGTGGACGTGTGTATACTCCGCTACCTCCAAAGCAGCCTGTTGCTCCTGTTACTGGGCAAAATCCTGTCAATACACCTAGTAGAGAATCTTGTGGAAACTCCTGTCAGTAATCCAAATACTGATGTTGGTCAATCCAGTGGGACCAATGGCAATCCTGATTTTGATGAAATTTTGAAGCTTATCAAAAGAAGTGAATATAAGATTGTGGATCAGCTTATGCAGACTCCTTCAAAAATCTCAATACTTTCATTGCTGTTGAATTCAGAAGCCCACAGGGAAGCCCTGATGAAGGTCTTAGATCAAGCTTTTGTAGATCATGATGTGACTGTTGATCACTTTGATGGGATAATAGCCAACATAACAGCTTGCAACAAATTATAAGCTTCTGTGATGAAGAACTCCCCGAGGAGGGTAAAAATCACAATCTTGCTTTTGCACATTTCTATGAATTGTCAGTACAGATTCTTTGTCTAATGTGTTGGTAGACACCGGATCTTCCTTGAATGTGATGCCAAAGACGACTCTTGCTCGCTTGTCTTACCAAGGAATGCCTATGAAATTCAGTGGTGTAGTAGTCAAAGCATTTGATGGATCGCGAAAATCTGTTATTGGTGAAGTCAACCTTCCCATGACAATTGGTCCGCATACATTTCAAATCACCTTTCAGGTCATGGACATCCAAGCTGCTTATAGCTGTCTGTTAGGACGACCATGGATCCATGAAGCAGGGGCAGTAACTTCTACGCTCCCATCAAAAGTTAAAATTTGTAACAAATGGAAAATTGGTAACGATAAGTGGAGAACAAGCCTTGATGGTGAGCCATTTATCCAATTTCTCTTTCATTGGTGCTGATGATGTGGAAGGAACTCAGTTCCAAGGTCTCTCTTTAGAAGACGAATCTTCCAAGAAGAAAGCATCGATCTCTTCTTACAAAGAGGCAGTGAAAGTAGTGAAAGATGGAACTACCACTGGCTGGGGGGCAAGTTGTGATCCCGACCAAGAATGAAACTAGAGCAGGTCTCGGATGTTCACCAACATTCTCAAACTGCACCAAGAAGGATGAAACCCTTCGTCCGATCAAAGAAACATTCATTAGTGGAGGATTCCTTAACCCAATTCCTCAAGAGGTTAATGTCCTTATCGAAGAATGCATCGAAGAAGGTTTACCCGATACTGAAGAAGAATGGAAATGTTATCTTAATGACTCAGGATACATATCTCAGGAAGAACCATATCCTCCGTCACAGAAATCCAAAGGCAAAGAAACTGAACCTATTCCTGCAGAAATTTTGGGATACCTTAGGACAACCAAGTGGAAAATTTGATTTATATGGTGAAATACACTGCACCTGAAAGTTCAAAGATTGCGATTGAGGATATCCAACCAACTGGATGGGGAGATCCCTTTGAATATAATAGTCAACCAGAAGAGGCTTACCAATGCTCTCAATTTTCTCAGCAGCCTGAAATTACTGGAGATTTCGGATTCAATGCATCTGCCAAGATTAACAAGCCTGAAGATGGTTATTATCCACATAAATGCCATTTTTGAAGATGAAGGGGAAGATGGTCCCGCAGTTGACTCAGAAAGTGTCGCTGACAATGAGTCTCTTCATCCTGAAGACTGGGAAATACATCCTGAAAATTCTGAAGATTGTGACTCATCTTATGCTCTTCAAGAAGTAGAAGAAGACCGTTTCAACTCTACAAAGAACAAGGTTGACAAACCAGGGACCTTCAAATCCTGCTCGACCCAGCGGTCAAATGTCAATGTTGGAGATAACTCTGAGGAGAATTTTCCTGAATACATAATACACCAGAGGAGTTCGTTGCTACTGGAAAGCTGTCGACGTTCCGAATGTTGTTCGCCGCTCAAAGTAATCACCTCGCTGTTATTTTGACCTCCTGCCTTGCCCAAAGCAGAGAGATGTTTTATAGGGCTTTGCTTTTAAATGTTCCGCCCAAATAACTTTGTGTATAGGGCTTTGTTTTAAAAGTTTCCCTTCTTTGTCACCGCCCAAGACAAATGAGTTTGTGTTTAAGGGCTTTGTTTCAAAAATGAATCATAAATAAAGTGTCATTTTGAATTTCCCTACATTATGTGTTTTATTTTTTTGCTTTTTTTTCTGGAAATGGTAATCCTAAAAAACCCAAAAAAAAAAAAAAATAAAAAAAAAAACAAAAAAAAATAAAAACAAAACTTTCTCAAAAAAAAATCTGCATACACTCTTGCATTCATAAATTTTCTGAAATAAATATAAATCACATGTGCAGATTTACTATTGATAAACCCATTGAATGCAATAACCCTATGCCCTCTCCCAACTTTGAGTTTCCTGTGTTCGAAGCCGAAGAAGAGGAAGAAGAGGAGATTCCCGGACGAGATCTCTCGATTACTTAAGCACGAGGAAAGAGCCATTCTGCCTCACAAAGAGCCTTTAGAAAAAAATCAACTTGGGTTCTGAAGAAGACAAAAAAGAAGTGACCATTGGATCGCTGCTTGATACTGATATCAAGAGTAAGTTGACAGACCTTCTCAAAGAATATGTTGACGTGTTTGCCTGGTCCTACCAAGACATGCCTGGGTTGGATACCAATATTGTTCAGCATTACTTGCCATTGAAGCCAGAATGTCCGCCAGTTAAGCAGAAATTGCGAAGGGACTCACCCTGATATGGCTAACAAGATCAAAGTGGAAGTTCAAAAGCAACTCGACGCAGGTTTTCTTGTCACCTCTGAGTATCCTCAATGGTTGGGCTAACATAGTGCCAGTTTCCGAAGAAAGATGGCAAAGTCAGAATGTGTGTTGACTACCGTAACTTGAACAAGGCCAGTCCAAAAGATGACTTTCCATTACCTCATATCGACATGCTGGTTGATAACACCGCTAAGTTCAACATCTTTTCCTTCATGGACGGGTTCTCCGGTTATAATCAGATCAAGATGGCTCCTGAAGACATGGAGAAGACATCTTTCATCACCCCATGGGGTACCTTTTGCTACAAAGTGATGCCGTTTGGATTGAAGAATGCAGGCGCAACTTACCAAAGGGCAATGACTACTCTCTTCCATGACATGATGCATAAAGAAATTGAAGTCTATGTGGACGACATGATAGCCAAGTCCAGCACAGAAGAAGAACATATTGAATACCTTTTGAAGTTGTTTCAACGACTAAGGAAATATCAGCTTCGCTTGAATCCTAACAAATGTACTTTTGGGGTTAGATCTGGAAAACTCTTGGGTTTCATTGTCAGCCAAAGAGGTATTGAAGTAGATCCCGACAAAGTCAGAGCTATTCAAGAGATGCCTGCACCAAAAACTGAAAAGCAAGTAAGAGGATTTCTCGGACGATTGAACTATATCTCCAGGTTTATCTCTCAAATGACTGCTACTTGTGGGCCAATTTTCAAGCTTCTCCGCAAAGATCAAGGGGTTGTATGGACTGAAGATTGCCAGAAAGCGTTCGACAGTATCAAAGAGTACCTGTTAGAACCACCAATATTGATTCCTCCAGTTGAAGGAAGACCATTAATCATGTATCTTACTGTGTTAGAAGAATCCATGGGTTGTATGCTTGGACAACAAGATGAAACCGGTAAGAAGGAGCATGCCATCTATTACTTGAGTAAGAAATTCACAGACTGTGAGTCTCGTTACTCCATGCTCGAAAAAACATGTTGTGCTTTGGCTTGGGCTTCAAAACGTCTCCGCCAGTACATGATCAACAATACTACTTGGTTAATCTCCAAAATGGATCCGATCAAGTATGTCTTTGAAAAGCCCGCCTTAACAGGAAGGATTGCCCGGTGGCAAATGCTGTTATCCGAATATGACATTGAATACCGTGCTCAAAAAGCGGTCAAAGGAAGCATTCTCGCCGATCATTTGGCGCATCAACCAATTAATGAATATCAATCTCTCAAGTTTGACTTTCCTGATGAAGATGTCTTGTACTTGAAGATGAAAGATTGTGACGAACCGTTACCTGAAGAAGGTCCTGACCCTGGATCAAGATGGGGTCTAATTTTTGATGGAGCAGTAAACGCTTTTGGCAATGGAATTGGGGCAATCATCATCACTCCCAAGGGTACTCATATCCCATTCTCCGCCAGATTGCTATTTGATTGCACCAACAACATCGCAGAATATGAAGCTTGTATCATGGGTCTTGAAGAAGCCATTGACTTAAGGATCAAGATCCTAGACATATATGGAGATTCAGCCCTCGTGATCAACCAAATTAAAGACAAGTGGGAAACTTACCATCCTGGCTTGATTCCCTACAGAGATTATGCAAGACGTTTGTTGACTTTCTTCAACAAAGTTGAGTTGCATCATATACCTCGAGATCAGAATCGAATGGCAGGCGCTTTGGCTACTCTATCTTCCATGTTCAAAGTCAATCATTGGAATGATATGCCTACAGTCAGAATCACGCGCCTTGAAAGGCCTGCCTATGTGTTTGCAGCTGAAGCAGTCATCGATGATAAACCGTGGTTCCACGACATCAAGCGCTTCCTTCAAACTCAAGAGTACCCGCTTGGGGCATCAAACAAAGATAAGAAAACTCTAAGGAGGATTTCTGGCAGTTTCTTCCTGAACGGAGATGTGCTATACAAAAGAAATTTCGACATGGTTTTGCTCAGATGCGTGGATAGACACGAAGCAGACATGTTAATGCATGAAGTGCATGAAGGGTCCTTTGGAACTCATTCAAACGGGCATGCAATGTCCAAGAAAATGTTAAGAGCAGGATACTATTGGTTGACAATGGAATCTGACTGTTACAAACACGTGAAGAGATGTCACAAGTGCCAGATCTACGCAGACAAGATCCATGTGCCACCGACTCTACTCAACGTTCTCTCATCTCCGTGGCCTTTCTCCATGTGGGGTATCGACATGATTGGAATGATCGAACCAAAAGCTTCAAACGGTCATCGTTTCATCTTGGTAGCCATTGATTACTTCACCAAATGGGTCGAAGCAGCATCTTACGCCAATGTTACAAGACAAGTGGTTATGAGGTTTATCAAGAATAACATCATTTGCCGATATGGTATTCCCAGCAAGATCATTACTGACAATGGTTCAAACTTGAACAACAAAATGATGAAAGAATTGTGTGAGGAATTCAAGATTGAGCATCATAACTCTTCTCCTTACAGACCAAAAATGAACGGCGCTGTTGAAGCTGCTAACAAGAACATTAAGAAGATCATCCAGAAAATGGTCGTCACTTACAAAGACTGGCATGAAATGCTGCCATTTGCTTTACATGGGTACCGTACTTCAGTGCGTACTTCAACAGGGGCAACTCCCTTTTCTCTAGTATACGGCATGGAAGTTGTGCTCCCCGTAGAAGTTGAAATCCCATCAATGAGAGTCCTCATGGAGACTAAGTTATCAGAGGCTGAATGGTGTCAAAGCAGATACGATCAGTTGAACTTAATCGAAGAAAAACGCATGACTGCTCTATGCCATGGACAGTTATACCAAGCAAGGATGAAACAAGCTTTCAACAAAAAGGTTCGACCTCGTGCTTAAAAAGATCTTGTCTTTTCAACCAGATTCTAGGGGCAAATGGTCTCCTAATTACGAAGGCCCGTATGTTGTCAAAAGAACATTTTCTGGCGGCGCCATGATTCTTACAACCATGGATGGTGATGAACTCCCATATCCTGTGAATGCTGATGCAGTCAAGAAATACTTTGTCTAAAAAAGAAAAGAACAGCTCGGTAAGTTGAAAACCCGCAAAGGGCGACTTAGGCAAAAATGAGCGTCTCGGTGGACTGAAAACCCGAAAGGGCGGTCCAGGCAAAAATTAGAGACAATAAACAGAAAAATCCATCCTGGTAGATTGAAAACCTGAAAGGGCAATCTAGGCAAAAATTAGGGATTTATGACAAAGTAACTGCATCAGTCTGTACTTCGTCACCTGAAGAGTCTGTACTTCATCAAAGGATCTTCAATCAAATCATCGCCAATCTGAAGCGACAAGCACAGTTGGAACTCAAAGTTGTTGGGGGGAATAGTGGTTATTGCTTTCAATGTAGCCTTTTCCGCATAATTACCATTTCCAACTTTTGTAAATACTCCATGGAATCACGCCTTTAGCTGATTACCATCCTATTAAATAAATTTGAGCCTTGTGCCCATTTGTTTGCAATCTTTAATTTCTTTCAGCTTGCAAAATGACGCTTTAATTGTGTTATTCACTTTTGAAAAAAAAAAGAGCAAAAAAATAAGTTTTAAATGAATTTACTTCACTTTTCTTTTCAAAATAAAAGAGAAATTTTCCTTTGAGTTGTGAACAACAGAAGGAACATCAGCAGTCGTCTCCATAGGATGAACAAAAGGATTCTCCCGGAAAAATTGTTGAGACAACGGTATTCTTGTCCCAGAAAAGAATTCTTGAAGCAATTATCCCTCGAGGTGAAGAAGCTCTTCTATCCCCAGTGAAGAAGGTCTTTTATCCCCAGTGAAGAAGGTCTTCTATCCCCAGTGTCGAAGATTTTCCATCTCCAGTAAAGAAGATTCTTCCATCTCAGTGAGAAAAAATTGCTTATCTTCCCCAGAGAGGTTTAAAGCACACAACACCATTCATCACCTGTGTTATCTACACCGTGTTGAAGAACATTTGCCGAGTATCTGGTTGTATTGCGACGTTGGTCCTTCTCCAGTATATACTTCTTTGTCTGTCAGTATTGTCAGTATGCATGCTACATTCATGACATTCATCATTCATACATATTTGCGTCATTTATGCATTCTTGCATTTTTCAATGTTTGCCTCAAAATCACTTGTTTAGGATATATCTATCCCAAAAAAAAAAAAGAAAAAGGAAGAGAAAGAAAAAAGAAGAAAGAAAAGAAAAAAGAAACAAGTATGGGCGTGTCATCTCTCCAGTAGATTGTCACCCATAAACAGAAATAACATCCTTTCTTTCTCCAATTCCCCACTGAGATCATTCCTCGTGGAAGAAGGTTGCTTCAGTTTCTCCTCTCCAAAACAAAGGAGAAAATCCCCATTCGAGTTCATTCCTCATGGGTACAAAGTCTTGTTTGACTGTCTCTTTCCAATTCATTCTTGGTTAGAACTTTGTCTTTACCAGAGATTCAAATTCCGATAGAGTCGTAAAAAAAACAGACAATAAGCAATAGCCTCATCGTCCGAGCAGCTTATGTCTCTTCCAAAAGACTTTTCCTCTCAAGTAAATCAATCATGAAGACCATTTGACAAATCAGGGTCTTATTACTGTTCACAAGGCTGAATAACCAGTAATTTCCCTAGCAAAGTCTCCAGGATCATTTTATCACTCGGCTGATAATTGATCATGTCTTCAAAACCACTATCACAAGGCTGGTAGTCGGCAATCCTTTTGTTCTGGTTATATTATTTAACATGTCTATCACGAGGCTGATAGTCGGTAATATTAACCAAACCTTTGAAACTCTTTTTACCTTGTCAAGTCTATCACCATGCTGATAGTCGGTAATACAGTTTCATAACTTTCACCTTCGCATTATTAAACAAGTCTATCCCCATGCTGATAGTCGATAATGTCGATAGGTAAGCTTTTCTTATAAAGCTATCATTCCCCGGTGAAGCATACACTTGCTTTCCCGAAAAGAAACGGATTCTCTTCCTAAAACGGATTGAGATATCCTTCCCAATCTCTTTTCCCCAGTGGAGTCAGTTCTTGATATCCCTTGGTAAAGATATCCTTGCATCATTCGCAATTTTGGTATCTTAGGTCCAAAATTCGCGTCTTCTGATATTTAAGTCTCTTCCACCCTATCAAAACGAAGATTTTCAATCTTCATGTCTCAGGTTGAAGAAACTTAAATAGGGGCATCTGTCATACCCCAATTTTTGACCTAAGATACCACCTCATATCATTTGCATATGCATCATTTGCATCTCTAACAAATTGCATAGCTTGTGTTTGCTACTTGTGACTCAGCAGGGTTTAATCAAGAAACCACTCATCAGTACAAGTAACAATCAACTAGGGTTTTGTTCTCCCTTCATCTCAAATGAATCATCTTCATCAACAATCAACATTTGGTCCTCAGAGATTCATTTCAACAAGCTCAGCAGCTTTGAATCAATCAGATTAGGGTTTTGACTGAAGACAGTATACTCCTGACTTTTGCTCAGGATTTGACCTAATGACTTGGGACATGACCTCAAGACCCCAAGTGCATCATTTTGGCCTAATCCATTGGCTCATAACATCTCCTACACAAAGATTGATCAGACAAATCCTCAGATCAGAGTTTTGAACTATCAGGGACTGAAATCAGGGATCACATTTGGGAAACCCTAAAAACCCCCAGGAAGTCAATCAAAGGTTTCAATCATCCTCAAATAATCCCTATGACAATATCCAATGGAGATTACATCTCAATTCAAGATCCACAGTCATCAATTTCATCTGGTCGACAATTAGGGTTTTTGACCTAATTCACTGAATAACTGACTTTTTAATCAGGACATGGTGTCACAACTCAAACCATGGCTCAATATCCTCTAATGCTTCAATGTGATCCATTCATACCATTCATTTGATGAGGATAGCCTGTTTCATTGAAAACTCCAGAAACGCGATTCGTCTGAAAAAGTCAACTGTACAAGATCACCATTGACTTTTGGGGAATTTTGGTCAACCATGACTTTTGAAGTTTTTAGTCATCAATATATGATATGAGAAGTCACTTGATCAAGAAAAATCAAGAAAATCAATCAAGAATCAAAAAGTCAAAAGTTTGACTTTCATACTTAGAAAAATTTCTAAGTGTTTTTCAATGGTTTTTTCCAAACTTTGAAAGGGAATAACTCAAAATTTCACCTACAAACTGAAAAAAACTTCCAACATGAAAGTTGTAGATTTTGATCCAATGAACAACTTTGTCACATATAATTTTTTTTCATAAGATCAACCATTTAAGAGATATGGAGCATCAAAGTTGGTATCTTATGAAAATTTCACTTAAAACTTCATTTTTCTCAAAGTTCATGGATCTTTTTCACCCACTTCCTTAAGGATCTTGAAGAAACTTTCAACTAGGGTTTTGAAGTGTGTAATATGAGCTTTCCAAAATGTCCAAGAGCATGAAAAAATATGGAGTGTAGCCATGGTTTTGAATTTTGACATTAGTGAACTTTTCACTTGAAATTACATGCCATTTTCACTAAGTTATGAACCAATTTGCCAAATGATCCAAGTAATGATGCATAGAAGCAATAATTGGTAGATATTTTCTGATTTGAGATCATAATGGAAGAGGATAAGAAGCTTGAGAAATAACCATGGTTAAGTCACTTTTAACCATTTGCATTTAATGTGAAAGATTCAATTTTATCTCTTAAGCCAAATCATCATTCTTGATCAACTTGCAAGAGCTTTGTATTCAGAAACTTTGGCCTATAAATAGAGGTGCAAATCACTCTTCAATTCACACCAAAACCTCACAATTATAGGTTTTCTCTCTTCTTTCTTGAATTACAAGTTTCATAGTTTTCAAAGAGGTAGAAAACTCAACCTCCAAATCATTGAAGTTATGGCCAAAGTGATGGTTCTAACAACTCATAAACATCATATGGGATGTGTTTGAACCACTCACACACCCCAAATCACCCCAAAACTCAGATTCACTTTTCAACCTCCATATGAACATCAAATGAGCCTTATCATGCCAAAATCCACACAAGCTCATTTCTGTCCAAACTAATGCTTCAAACACATTCCATATATCATATATGAGCTATACCAATCATCATCCATGACCTGAAACACCTCCATCATCAGATTCGATCCTCACTCCAAGCAACTGCAGATCGGGTCCCATGACTATGCTCAGATGAATTCAATTTGTTCCAGACATCCAGACACCTTCCATAATCATCATAGAAGCTATTCAGATTGATACAAAGCATCTGTAACACCTCCAGATCAAAATCCAATTCTCAGTTTGGCCGTTTTTGAGGTAAGTGCACTTGAACTTCAAACTCTACTCTCCACGCATCATAAATGAAATATGAACATACCATCTCATTTCTGCACACATGAGGATCATTAACCCTCAATCAATTGCATCATAACCTGCACATACACGATTTCACGATCAAATTCAGTTTTAGGGTTCTTCATGTTCATGCGAAAATTGACCCCCTTAGAGTGAAAATAAATGAAATTAAAGGCCATCATCATGTTCCTCGTGAAAAACCGAGTGAGATAGACCCTTTGATTAATCAAAACAACACAGTTTTGAAGATTTTTGAAAATCAGTTGAAGGTGTGTTCTTGGCGCCAGTTTTGGTTTGGAAATTTCAAATGCTAAGTTTAAAATATAATTCAATAGAAGCATGTATATTACAAGCTGCGCGCGCAGCTCAGTTGGCAAGTGTTTTGAGTTGTGAGAGAGAGGGCGTGGGTTCAAACCCTAGTGGAGACAAAACTAATTTTTTACCACTTGTTTTCTTTCATTTTTTAACAAACTTCATCAATTAATTTAACCAATCAAAATTCATTATTTTTTCTTCATTTTTTACACACTTCTTATTTAATATACCTATTTTGACAATATCAAAAAAAATCATCAAAAAATATTTATTTAATATGTTTTTATTTAGGTTTAAAATGACTTATTTTTAAGTATTTTTAATACTTTAAATATTGTTTTTTCATTTAATTTTTTAACCTAATCACTTGTAAATATTTTTTGTGATCAAACCATAATCATTTAGGTCTTAATTAAGCATTAAAACTTGTTTTAACTTAATTAAGTTGACTTTTGTCAAAATCAAATCGTTTTAAAACAAGCGATCGCGATTCTTTTCAAAAACGATAAACCATTTCTTTTTGATTCTCAAAGAAAACTTTTGATTAAATCTTTTTAATTGATCAATTGATTTTCAAAACGAAGTGGGGCCTCTCGAATATTAGAGAGTGTAAGTCCCATTTCTTTTCTTTTTGTACAGTTTTCAAAACATTCTTCAAAACAATAAAACTTCTTCAAAATAAACAATTTTCAAACAATTTTCAAATCATTTTCAAAGCAACAAAACTCCAAAGAAACAAAACTTTTCAATATACCATGGGCCTCCATGTAGGTATAAGTCCCGAGCCCTTTCGTACATACCCATTCCAGTACATGAAATTAGGTATTTCATTGTACGCCTTTTTGTACATACACCTTTTGTACATATCTCAATCTGTTTTTTAACTTTGAATAACAAACCAAAAATGAAGGTTTCTTTAAATCTTCCCAAAAATACCATGGGCCTCCATGTAGGTATAAGTCCCAAGCCCCTTTGTAAATACCTGTTTGCATAGCTTTGAATAAACTCAAGTGGACCTCTCCCCGAGTATGAGTCCCGAGCCCTGTGTATACAAATGGATCATGCTTACAGGTATATTTCCTTCATAAACTCCATTATATACACACACTTTGTAACTGTTCATATTTGTTCATGTACTTGTGCATATTTGTTCGTACTTGTTCATATGTGTGTTTGTGTTATATATACTTGTTCAACTTAGTACAACACTAGGTTCCCCATAGCCTCCTATTGGGCTTTGTGCAAAGAATCTCCACTAGTTTAGGTTAGGACATAGAGTATGGTTTCCCGGTGAAATCGCTCTAAGAGCTCAAACCAACTATACCATGCCTCCCCTTGGGCTTTGTACAAACGAGTGACCCTCCCATAGCCTCCTCTTGGGCTTACAATGCAAGGACCCTGGATTGTCCCTCCCATAGCCTCCTCTTGGGCTTACAATGCAAGGACCCTCGGATAGCCTCCTCTTGGGCTTCGTACAAGGACCCACGGGCTTCTTATAAGCATCCCCCAATATCCAAACACAAATACCCTAGGAGATTAGACATTTTTCATCTCTATGCTAGGAGTATCTCTTATATATCATCACAAACAATCAACCAATCAAAATCAAACTTTTTTGCCACAAGGCTGGCTGATCAATCAAACTTTTTTGCCACAAGGCTGGCTAATCAATCAAACTGTTTTACCACCGTACTGGATGATTAATCAAAGTTTTTGTCACAAGGCTGACTTCATTGAAACTTTTGCCACAAGGCTGGCTGATTAATCAAAACTTTTTGTCACAAGGCTGACTTCATTGAAAGTTTTTGCCACAAGGCTGGTTAAACAAACAAAAACATCTTTATCATTCTAAGCGCCATAAGTGGCATGACCCAGGGCTTATAATGAAAAGATTTTCAAACAAAAACAAACAGATGTATGTGATGATATAGATTAGATACATCTAGCATTTAGACGACATTTGTCTATTTTCCTTTGCTTCCACTAACATAAGTGGGAACTACGATTGCTCTGACTTTCTCAACATCCCTTTGAGAATACGTAGGCACAAGGTCGATCCTTGGCGAGCAAAACAAAACAAAAAAAACATTCAAACCTTAGCACCCGTAGACCACGAGCTACAGATGCTCTGATTCCCTCTAAGGGATATGTATGCAGAGGATCGCGATGATCTTTGCGAGCATAATCAAACAAACACCTTAGGTCCCACCTATTTCACAACAGAACCTCCACCGTAACATGGAATAAAAAACAATAAAGAACCCTGTAGAGTACTACAGATACGTTGGGTGCTAATACCTTCCCTTCGTATAACCAACCCTCTTACCCAAGATCTCCCCCCACTTTTAGGTTATTGCAGCTTTTTTCCTTTTCCTCCTTTGGAAATAATAAAAAGTTTGGTCGAAATAAAAGAAAAATCATTTTTATGAGCACTCGAGCCCAAAGAAGGCATCAGGTGTCTCGTCCCACAAAAAAGAGGAACAAAACGATTTTTCGCCCGCGACACTTAATATCCTGAGTCACCTCCTTCTGGAGTTTCTTTTTCAGCAACCTTTTCTTGTCAACAGAGACAGAAATAGAATATCAGAAGCAAGTCGATGTGATCCTAATGCCGTGTATCAAAGTTGCTTCCCCGCTTTATGGAATTTTTGTTGGTTAAGATTCGTTGCTTTGGGTCTTTCTCGCCACAGATGGCTCTCCTGATTTCGATGACAATACTCGGTGTTTTCCATTCTGGGTACTTGATCATAATGTCAAGCCTTACAAGGTGTTGAGGTACAAAGAGTCCAGGACTAGCTCGATACAGATATGTTTGAGTTTATTCATAATGGTTTCTATTGGTGAATCCCATTTCATCTACTGCAAGTAGAATGTTTATTCTTCCTCGAGGAAGTAACTCATGAGAATCACTTGCAACTTGTACTGCCAGAGGCTTCCTTCCCAAAAACTGTTGTGTGTTCCAAGTAGTGACTTTTGTGGCCAAGTGAAGAGGTTATTGTTGTTGTTCGCTGATAGCAATACAATTTTCCTCCATTCATGATGGCGATTACTGTTTTAGCAGCTATATTTAGGGCTCCCGACCGAGGGATAAGCAAGACTCCGTGTTCTTGAGTTGGCATCATTGGCAGCTCAAATTCCTAAAGCATTCACAAACTCCAGTCGCTATATTTAGGGCTCTTGACCGAGGGATAAGAAAGACGCCTTGTATCTTGAGTTTGTGCACCACTTGCACAACTCAAATCCCTAAAAGCTAAGCACTTACAATTTCTGTATGGCCTCGCCGGAATCTTCTTCCAAGAAGTAATATGAAGGGTTCTACAGGAACAAATACTAATGTTTGGTGTGCTTTCCACTATGGGGCACTTGGTTATTTGATTGAAGGTTGACAGTCATTCAGAGACAAGGTACAAGACCTGACTGACTCAAAGGCTATCACATCCGCACCTGAAGGCCAGAATTAAAGTTTTCCTTTGACTCAGCTGGATCTTTTGAAGCAATAAGTCCATACAGAGAGGATCTCCTCAATGTTGACAATTCCTAATTCATCATGCATGTTCATGTTTAAGCTTTCTTGCTTTGTTCAATACTGTTGCATGCAAAACTTGTTTATTTTTGAACTATAATCATAATGCATTGGATATGTTTGTCTTGAAAAAAAATCCAATCGCTTTTGCTCTTATATGTTTTTCCTATGTTTTTTGTGATACTTAACTCTTGTTAACATAGCATGATAACTCTGTAGGGAGAATGATGAACATAATATCCAAAACGTCAAATGGTGTGCTTTTGAGTAGAACCCTGTTGATGATGTACATACATTGTTTCAATTCCCAAATACTGGAGATATAAGGGAGTGAGACCCTCGTTAACCCCTCTGAGCCTTCGAAGTAGGAGTTTCTTTTCTCAAAATAAAAAACGCTCACATTCAACCCAGGGGCGGGTAGTGTTCAGTTAACCTGATTGAGCTTTCAAAATTCATCAGGAGCACACATATAATGATACAACAATGGTTATCCCTCGCATCAGGAGGACAAAACGTCAAAACCACAACGGTTATCCCTCACCTCAGGAGGCTGAGACATCAAAATTATCCCTCACCTCCGGAGGTTGAGACCAACATCAAAGTCACGGTGGTTATCCCTCATATCATGAGGTCAAAGGATGACGATACCACAATGGTAATTCTTCGTCTACCAAGAATTCAGGCAGTCACGGTCACTTACAATAAAGCAAAGGTAGTGCGGGATCACACGACTTGTTAAAAAAAAACAAAAGAAAAAAAAAGAGAAAAAGAAAAAGAAAAAAAAAGAGAAAGAAAAAAGAGGAAATGATAATGAAATTGTTAATCAAGGACAAAGTCGTGTGATGTTAAATCAGGGGATCAAGAAAGGTGAATTGATCGTCGTGTCCAGAAGACCTCATTGACTCCTCAATCATTTCCAAACTCCTCTTGAATGATGAATGCTCGTGTCAAGTTAACTGAACTTAGGACTGGAGAACATCATGAAGGGGGTGGGCACCAAATAATTTGAGCCTAAAAATCTTTTTTTTCTAAAAACCGTGAACCTGACCATGTTACAACCCTTAAAAGTCCTAAATGAAGCATGGGTTAATTCAAAAGCAGATTATACACGAGAATACGGTAAGTTGACTCCTAGGAGATTTATTAAACGCTTGAGTTGGTATCACACCTTCTTTTCTTTCTTTCAAAAAATTGATGTTACGACATCCTTTCAAAAAGTTTCTTTAAACTTCAGGACAAACATACTCTTTGCATTAGAATTATATTTCTCATTATAAACATTCTTTGCATACGAACAAGTGCTCGACATCAAGAAAGTTTCTATCATGAACTTCAGATGAAAAGTTTATCCTCCCGAAGGACATGCTGTCTTTCGAAATCCGTTGAGCAGAGGCAACAATATTTCAAAGTCTGATCCCCTCAGGGGCACAAAAGCGTTTGATTACTCTAACAAGAAAGTTTTCACTCAATCTGGGGAAATCAAGTCAAGATTCGAAGAATCTCTTAAAATGCTAAGAAATCAGGGGCATTCACCCAAGCGTAGATGAAGCTACTTCCAACGCTGGTCAATCAGGGGCATGGTTCCAAAATTCATGGTACTGGGGAAAGTTGGCTATGATAGCACGGATCTCAAGAATTCCTTACGAGATGATTTGTTCAAAGTCCCTACAGGCTGGGGCAAAGCAATATGCAACAGCATTCTCTTCTCATCAGGAGGTAATGAGTTTAAGTTCAAGCACGAGCTAAACTACTTGTGAATTCAAAGGTCATCGAGAAGTTAGGGTTATCACCCTCAGCAGTTAGAAGCTGAAAGTCCAATACTTGTTGGCATTCTTACGACCAATACGAATATGCAGAACACTATGAAAGCCAATTTCTGTTTGGTCTCTATGAAGTCAACACTTGCTTGACCCATTAAGCCCACTTCCTGGTGGCATTCTCTTGAAGAACCTATGCCTGTTTGATGCTCCGACTGATACTTGTTTGGTGTTCTAATCATTGCTTGCCTATCATTGCCTGTTTGGAAAGTTTCAAAGCCAAGATGTCTGAAAATTTGTTGCTCTCGCATTTGCATATTATGGGTGAGCATCACCATCCTCTGCCATATGAGGAAATCCCGTGGAGATGTCATGCTATATCCTGGGGCATTTTAATCTGTTTATCTCGCAGGTACATATTTTCGAGTACACCATGTCAGTGTGTTGGCAGATCTAGCCAAGTGAGAGATTCTCATTCCCCAGCTGAGTACATTCAGATGAGGTTTTCTTCTTTCAAAGATTCTCATCTCCACAGCAAAGCACATCTCGATGCAATCTCCGTGCTTCAGAAGCCTTATTCCCCGGTGGAATGTCTTCTCCCCAGTTGAATCATGATTGAATGGTATCTGATTCCCCAGCAAGCTCTTAATGAGGTTCCTTGCCCGAATGCCTCTCTTTCCCCAGTAGAGCGCTTCTCACTCCAACAGATGGACTTGTTTTCCCCAAGAGAGTCATCTTATTCCCTAGTGGATTTGTCTTAACAAAAGGTTCTTATGCCGAGTTCCTTATCCCAGCAGATTTCTCCTCATCCCTAGCGGATCGCTACGCAGAAGTATTCATCTTCCCCACTGAGCTTTTCCTCAGCAGAGATTCATGTGCATCCTCAGCTGAATCTTTGTCCTTCAAGGATTTCCCCAGCGGAATGCGTTCTACACAAGCGTGTCGGTTACTCCCCATCAGAGTTGTCTCCATGACTTGCCCTTATCTTCACATCCCTAGGGTGTCGAGAGTTTTCTTCTCCAATGAAGTTGCCAGGATATTCCCCCAAGCAGTTAATTGGGACGTTCATATCCTCAGGCAGGATTTATTCCCCAAACAGAGCTCGCATCTAGATTTGATCATCTCCAATAGATTTCTGATCCATCTTTGCCAACTCGCAGTTTGTGACTTCTGGTCACTTGTCTTGTCCTCCTCGCAGAGTTCTATACTCTCTCCAAGGCTGCTTCAGCAATTCAGTGCTTCTCCGTTGCCTCCCTGAGCAGCTTCCGAATCATGCATCATTTGCATAGCATTCTCAAAAGCATGTAACATCTTCCTTCTTGGGAATGTTATTCCATAAACATTCATACATGCATCGTGCATAAATAATATCATATCTGTTTCTTTCTGCAGGAAACCTATCCAGATTCAAACGCTCCCTAGAGAGCAATATTCGCCTAGTCATTACAGGCGTTATCCTGATATTGAGATCAGAAGAGGATTGTCAATTCATCCGTTGAAGACATTCCATTCCCGGCGCACACAGTTCGGATGAGATATCTGTCCTTATTTTTGATATTCAGATCAGTTGAAAGGACCGCCTCTGGATCTCTGTCGATCTTACGAAGGAGCTAGCCACTGATATCTAGATCAGATGGAGATGTCTGCCTGGTTGACTTTGTCATTCAGAAGATGATTGTTCTACTTATTTTCTGACGCAGCTCAGATCAGTTCAAAGACATTCCTATTCCCGATGCCCCCAGATCGGTGGAAGATATTTGTTCCTATCCTGATATTTAGCTCAGTTGAAGGAACCACCTCCGGATCTCTGTCGATCTTCTGAAGGAGCAAGCCCTCTGATACATCAGATCAATTGGAAATATCTACTCCCTGACGATTTAGTTCGTTCAGAAGAAGAACTCGTCTGCCCAGTCCTGATACCTAACTATCAGTTGAAGACGTTTTCTTTACCCGGCGTACACAGTTCGGAAGAGATATATGTTCTTATCCTAATATTCAGATTCAGATTAGTTGAAGGAACTGCCTCCGGATCTCTGTCGATCTTGCGAAGGAGCAAGCCACTGATATCATCAGATCAGATGGAGATGTCTACCTGATCGACTTTGTCTTTCAGATGAAGATTGTCCTACTTATTTTCTGGCATCATGTCCAGATCAGTTTAAAGGAATTCTTTCCCCGGCGCACACAGTTCGGAAGAGATATTGTTCCTATCCTGATTACCAGTTCAGTTTTAAAGGAACCGCCTCCGGATCCCCGTGGTCTTACGAAGGAGCTAGCCGCTAATTCCCAGATTAGTAGGAATATCTACCTGATGATTTAATTGCATCAGAAGAGATGTATGCCCAGATTCCCAGATCATGATTCCCAGATCATGATTCCCAGATCAGAGATACCTATTACCCGTTGATGTCCGATTCAACCGATGTATCTCCCTCGATTCCCAGATCGACCTAAGACATCTATCCCGATGCAAGTTCGGAGACATCTGCTACGTCTGATACTCAGATCAGTCGAGATGTTCCTTCTCTTGATAACCAGATCATTTGAAGTGTTTTCCCATGCCTGTGGGTGCCCGTTCCTTCTTATCGCAAGTTGGAGCTTATTTAATTATCCAGGTCAATTGAAGTTTTTTCTCCCTGCTTGCGGGGTGGTACATTCCTTCTTATTACAAGACGGAGTCTTCTATTGATCAAGAGTGCAAATTTTTGAGTTCATTCTGGTATTCAATCTCCTTCCACCTCAACGGTTCGAAACTTTTGTTTCTCACTCGTCAGGTTCAAAAAGTTTGAATAGGGGCAGCTGTTGCACCCCAAAATTTGGCCTCTTTCTCTGTGCTATAAGTTATAAGAGACGTTTATTTCGTCGCTCAAAATCAAAGAAAAATAATAAAGAGTGTCATGGTTTCAAGACAGTTAGATTCAACTGAGTACGTGTGATGCAAGTTATGGTTTCGGGATATCACACGAAGGATTAATTTGAGTTATGGGGAGTGTGTGAATCATCTCAAGCTTAAGGAATTCATCGTTGTTCAAAGTCCAAATTATACGTTCCAGTCATATTTCTTTGTTATCAAGATTTTAGAAGCATTCTTTCATTGGTTGGTTTTTATTACGAGTTTTGGTACAAATTGAACAAAATGGAAAGATAGTTGCAAAGCGTTATGAAGCTTGAATACTTATAATAATGCAACTTTGATTCAAATGTTAGAAGAAGGTTATTCAAGATGCAAACTTTGGATTGTAATTCTCCATTTAATTGCAAGAACAAATAGGAGGCATTTCAATTCCAATCAAACTCCATTTCGATTATTATTACAAGTCATCCAAAAATTCAAGTCTTCCACAAAATGTACAAAGCTCTTTACAATAGTGTTCTTTACAAAGAAGAAAGTCAATTGTCCATTCATTACAAGTTCAAGACTATTTCATCAGAAACATTACAAAATTCCATACAATTCATTACAAAAAAGTGAATGATAAAAAGAAAAGCAACGTGGTCGTGTTCGACCAAGTTTCTTCATGCCATAATCCATCTTCACCTAAAAAAATCCTGCAACGAATAAAACCAGTCCAAAATAACTCCCATCGGTTCAGCCCTGCAGTTAAACCAAAACTTACAAAGAAAACCTGTTCACAAAAGCCAACCGAACCGAAACCGGTTCGTACAAAAAGCACACCAGCAACACAAAAGGAATAGAGGGTGACGAGAATCAGAACTGAAAATAACAGAGAGGAGAAAATCTGAACAAAAAGAGAACGTAACCGAAAAAGTAACAAACCTGAACCGAAACGTAACAAACTTTTATCGGCAACTTCATCTTCACCTTCACGCTTCCATTTCATCACCTACCAATCTTCTTCTCTCTGAATTTCAACTACACTATAATCTTCATCCATCATCAACCTTCGATAACCTTCAATCACTCGACACCTTCTTCACTCTTCTTCATCTCTACGGAACAAAATCTCAACCTCCATCAATAATCCTCACACTTCAATCAAAACCTTCAAGAACATCATCTTCTCTGAATCACACACCCATTTTCAATACGCTGAAAGTTCTGCACAATTCCACTCATGTTATCATGTCAACATAACCTTTATCTCAATCTTCATCACACTTGAGTTCTTCAATCATCAATTACCGAGTTCACCACGTTATCACGAATTCACCAAAAAAAACTCTCCAACCTTGAATCTCCAAGAAAACGACTCTACAGAATCGTATCCGCTCTAACGTCGTCATGCTTCATCAATCTCTTCCACCGCAAAGAAATTCAATAGGCAACAACAACACATCACGCAGAGGCCACAGAAAAACGCAAGAGAATTCAATAAGAAGAGGAAAGAGAAAGAGAGAAAGAAGGAGACGAAGAACGGAATCGTATACCTGAGCATTGACCTTCGATTTTTCTCTTTTCTTCTCGCCGCCGTTGAAGAAGGCGTCAAAGCTTCTCCGATCGGTAATCCTACAATCTTCGTGTTCCGTTCTTGTTTTTCTTTTGAGGCGTGGTTTCGATTGATCGGAGAGAGGAGACGGAGGGGAGATGAGCGGGTGATTGAGAGAAACGCGAGAGGAGCGAGTGCGAGGCGGAAAGGAGAGTGGTTAGCAGTGTTGTTCCACGAGCTTCATCGAAGAAACCAGAGAAGAGAAGGTAAACCGTCCCGGCCGCCGCGTTTTGTTCGTGAGGAAGAAGAAGCTTCAGAGAAACTCCAATGGCCACATTTGATAGTTAACCCTAATCCCTTTCCTTTTTAATTTTAGCAATGTGAATTAATTGATTAATCTGAGTTTTAATTGTTTCATTAACTGGAAAATGATGTTAAAAAAATCTGATTACTAAAATTGGTTTAGAAGTTCTAACAGATTGAATTACATTGGGCTGAACATAAAATTGCAATCTACACCCCCATAAGCCCAATCATATCTCTTTTTTTTTGTGCTAATTGAAACCTGAAACAAAAAACTCTACTGGGACTAATACATGTTAGGGCCTGCGCCCAGAACTGCCATGCACACCATATATCCAACTTTTAACCCCCTGGATCTATCTCAAATTCATGTTAGATTTAGGATTTTTCACTTAGTTTCTTCCCTATTTTTAGGTAATAAAAATGACCTAAAAACAATTATATTTGTTAGACTTTTGCATGATAAAAGAATAATAAAAACATGTAATATCTCTTGCTTGTTAAAATTTAAATATTTTGTTATATAGTTTAGTTTTTATCGTTTTTACCCGATTTTACCGTTTCGGTGTACCTTTTGATTTATAAATACTTGCTTTGGTTTCCATAATACTTGTGTACATATTTGACTAACATTTGAGCATTATTTCTGGTTGTTATCTTACTTTCGCTCGATTTATGTTTAAAAAGTGTGTTAATTTCTCATTTCGTTATCTTTTTTCGGTGTAAAGCACCAACGCAATTCCGATTGCGATGTTTGTTATCTCTAACTTATGTGCTAGTGTGCAAGGCTTATGGATAGTCACCGATCGAAGCTTATTACGTGAGTGTTCCGCTCTATTTGCGGGACACAATCTCATTCACTCGTATCGTGTTCTCATCCTAGAGACACGTTCCTATTACTTTATATCTGCTTGTTTGGTTTGCTTGTTCCACTTGCAGGTGTATTGTGATTATGCTCGACGCGCATGTCGACCTTTGTGTGCTTGCATGGCTAATAGGTGTGCTGACTATTTTCTTTGGCTTTGCTAGCTCGCTCGTGGGATCCTTAGTTTCTTTGCTTTTCTTCGCTACAGTTTACGGATCATCATCCGTTTGGTATTGACCCCGTTTCATTTTATTTTTTCTCGCACTTTATCGCTTTCTCGCATCATCCTTTAACATGAGAAGTAGGACTTAAACATGCATCTGGCCAAGCCCTCGAAAGAGACTCTGTTTTTATTGGTGTGTTTATATTTGTGCTTTGCGGCAGGGAGTCACGGTGTAATAAGTCTTATATGGCACTCCGTTAAGTCCTCATGGAAGGCATGTGGAAAGGGTTAGTAATTAACCCCCGCCCAATCTCATCGAGTCCGTTCAGTATGCGCACGCTACGCGTTGCTCGCTTTTGAACCTGCACAAGATCTTGTTATCGAGTATGTCAGGAAAAGGGTTCATGCAACCGGACCCCCGCACTTCCTATAGCTCACGTTGATCGACGTTGATGCTCGGTGTACGCACGCACCATTTTCCTTTCAGATCCGTGACGGCTTGGTTGCTGAGAGGGACCCGCTCCTCTGGTCTATGGCCCGATCATTTTCGCGAGGTCTAATGCTTGGTTCGCTCGAGTGATTCGCTCCCCTTGGCTATGGCGGGACCGCTTTTCTACTACTCGGCCTGCGCTGGTAGTTTTGTTTGCTTTACGAGCGGAGCTAGTTTGTGTGATACTCTTGTGTGTTGTTTTTGTTTTCCCCCATAGGTTGCTAGCTTAGTTTAGACTTGTACCCTTTGTATGATAACATTAGGTAGCAAGCTTTCCCCCTTAGCTTAGGTTTTCCTCATGCATTCTTTAAAACACAAACCACACTCTTTGATTTTCTTTTCTTAAGAGCTTGTTATTTCCGCTCCATTCCCAAGCCTAAGTCTCCAAAGGTCGAGCAGCGGAGTGTGAATGTAACTCGTTCACCTAAAAAACACAACAAATATAAACTAGTTAGCCGAGCTACGGTACCTCTGATTCCGCAAAACTGATACGTAGGCAGCGGGGTAGGGCACGTGCGAGTATAAATCTTTCTTTTCAATACATTTTGCATGCATTTTAGTCCAGATTAGCGTAGATTTGTTACACACCCATATTTTTAGACACAGGCGTGGATACCATCGAGTACGATGGGCGCGAGGGGTGCTAATACCCTCCCCTCGCGTAACCGACTCCCTTACCCTTTTTCTCTGGTCGTGAGACCGTTGTTTTGTTTTGTGGTTTGCTGGCATTCCCTTCCTTTTCAGAATAAATATGTTAGTGGTGACTCTGTTAATTTTCGCGGTAGCGACAAATGGCCAGAAGGTTTTTAATCTCAGTAGTGTCTTCCTTCTGAGTCTTCATGAATGATCTGAACTCATCATAAGTATCCTCGTGCTTGTCCAGACGGGTAGCCAGATCAGCTTGATTCTGTTGAAGAGCCTTCATAGTGTTTATCAAAATAGAAGGTCCAACAGAAGAAGCATCAAAGCTATTGTCCATAAGAGGAGGATTCTCAGCATTTGCTTCAAGCATGAGAACATCATCTTGATTTTCCTTAGCAGGAGTTTTCTCAGCAGGATGATTCTCAGCATCATGATTCTCAACATCAGCTTCTGACACAGAAGCATCTTCAGCATACATAGGAGCAGGGATCTCGGTATCTAGATTTTCAAGAGCTAGAAGAATGTCAGCCAGATTCTCTGGAGGTGTTGGAGCAACCGATTGTGATGGGTATTCAACACTTGGATATACCATACTTGGTGCTTTATCTGAGGGATTCTCCCTAAGCCCGTTGAATATAGACTGAAAGTCTCCAGTCAGAACGTTGTACTGAGGCTTCCACACAACCATAGCCAGAGGATGTACTTCTTCAAGCTTATCAACAGGATCTTTCTCTTCAAGAGATTTCCAACTTCTGATGGGAAAGAAGTAGCTTTCTTCAAAGTCCCTTAGAAATCCAGAAGGACCAGGAGCATCAGCCATACAAGCTTCTTGCAGCTTCAAATGGTCAGAATTAAGTTCTCTTCTGAAAGCTCTCCAGAGATTCCCAGAAGCAACATAATTCGTCCTGGCATTATGTGCTACCTTCAGTGCATCTAGACCAGTCTGTACCTTAAGATTTAAAAATTCAAAACGTACACCAACAGAAAGTTCAGAAGGTTTGGTTTTGAATTGGGTGGTTGAGGAGTCCGGGTTCAGAAAGATGTAGGGTTCAGGTTCTCGTGAGAATAAAACATAGGTGAAAGAAGAAGTTAAAGAGGATGAAGAATCTGCGGTGGAGGTGGTTGAATGATCAATTAGAGGTGAGATTTCAGAAGGAATGGATGCAGTAGAGAATATATTTTAAGGAATTTGAGGAAAAACAACGTTTAAAGGTTGGGGGTCAAGAGTTGGTAGTGAATGGAGTCTTTTAGAAGGTGAGGAAGAAGATGGAATTTCAAAATGAGTTGGCTTTTTCTGAGGGGGAAGAGCAGAAGTAGATTGAGAGCTAGAAGAATCTTCTTTGAAAGCATCTTCTATGAGCTTCTGAAACTGTTCAAAAGTTATGGGTACTTTGAGAGAGTCTGTTGATTCACTTTAAAAATTAGTAGCAAGTACAGATTCAGAGATTACAATACCTGAAGGTTTCTTCTACTTCTTTGCTTTCTTAGCATCAAGTCCTTCTTCTATGACCTTTCTCTTCAGCTTCTTCTCTTTCTTCTTCTTATCCTTCTTCCTTAACTCATCCAGAGATGGAAGAGTTCTTCCACGAATCCAAGCAGGATCAACAGAAGTTTGTGCTTTAACACATAATTTCAGATAGCGTTTAACAGATTTATCTAGCTCCTCTTTGAACATATGAGATAAGCTCACAATAGGAGTTCTTCTAGTCAGAATATCTTGAAACACTTTTGGAGGAGTGGTCACCTTTTCAATCAATTGCATCCTTTTTAAAGACTGAGAATTTAGAATACTCCCACGAATAGCAGTCAAGTTCTGACAAAAGCCCGCTACTCTCAGAGTATCTAACAAACCACTTTCAGTCAGAATATCTGATATCATTCTTCCAAAAGGAATAGTATTCTTTTTAAACTGATACTTCTTACGTTCTCCGTCCCTTGATTCTTCAACATTTGTCTTCAGATGCTGAAACAGAATGTGAGGAAGATTTACTCTCATGCATTTTCCAATGCAGAACAAGACATACTTCTGATCTTGATTGATGTAGGTAGCAGAGCTTGATGGTCTTTTGTGATAGAGAGATCCCAGAATGATCTTAGCGCATACTCTGTAGTAAGGCTTCAAGTCAGTAGTGTATGGAGAGGCAATTCCAAAGGAAAACAACTCTCGATCAACTTTATCCCAATCAGTTCTTCCATGAAGAGCTCCAGTGATTCCACCTATACCATCAAGACTGTACGATTTCTTTAACAGCCTTTCCGTTACAACAACCTCATGCCCTAACACGAAGGAGATGATAGCAGTTGAAGTAAAAGTGGCATGTGTCCAGAATTCCTTAACCAAGTTAGGATAAACTGGTCCAACCAACCGTTCAAAGTAGTTTTCCCAACCTTGTACTAGCATTCCAGTTTTGATTTTGAAATCATGAGCCATAGGATTTTCAAAATCCACCATTGTTTCGCAGAGAACCTCCAGTTTATCATAAGGAATCAAACACGTCTTCAAAGGAGGGTTTGCAGATTTCTTTTGTTGAACTTGGTTTGAGGATGATACCTTGCGTTGAACATTTGAAGAAGAAGCCATTGATTCACACTGAGAATACTGGGTTTAGAAACTAGGGTTTATGAAAAGTGAGAGAGAGAGAGAGAGAGAGAGACGGACAAACACAGACAATGAATAATGAAGATGAATGGAAAGAGATGAAATGATATGGAGATGTGTTTATATAGGCACAAATTTGAAATGATATGCAATATGATTCTGAATGAAAGAGATTACAGAGTTTGAATCAGTTAGCATTTAATGATGAGTGACATTAGGGTAAAACGTGATATTTGAAATGATTTTCACAGTTACCTAGAGCGGCGTCTCATCAACTGCACGCATGCTTGTCCCTTCAGAGTGAACACGTGTTCATCATCTAGAATAGCTGGTGACAGCTGTTTTGCTTTAAAAGAAATTCTGAATCAACTTAGACATATGAAACGTTAGCAATAACAGAATCAGAATATCTGATTGATCACATTTTCAGAACTTCTGATAAGAAAATAAAACTAATCATTTCAAATCTAATCCATATATCAGAACTTCTCATCTTTTCACTCTGGGCATAAATCGATACTGATATTCTTCAGAATGAACTTAAACCTATCTTCAGCAAGTGGTTTTGTGAAGATATCAACCCATTGATGGTTTGTATCAATGAAGTTTAAAGATAGAACACCCTTCTGAACATAGTCCCCAATGAAATGATGTTTAATCTCAATATGTTTAGCTTTGGAATGTAAGATTGGATTCTTAGATAAACAAATAGCAGAAGTATTATCACATAAGATAGGAATGTTACTCTCATATATGTGAAAATCTTCTAGCTGACTCTTCATCCAGAGCATCCGTGTACTACATCCAGCAGCAGCAACATATTCAACTTCTATTCTAGAGAGGGCAATTGTAGCTTGCTTCTTGCTGTACCAGGAGATCAGATGACTTCCAAGAAATTGACAACTTCCAGAAGTACTTTTCCTTTCAACTCTATCTCCAGCGTAATCAGCATTACAAAATCCTACTAAGTTGTATTCTTCAGATCTTCTGTAGACTAAACCAACATTAGTAGTACCTTTCAGATACCTCAGAATTCTCTTAATACTAGTTAAGTGAGATTCTCTAGGATCTGATTGGAATCTTGCACACAGACAAACACTGAATAAAATATCAGGTCTAGAAGCAGTAAGATATAGAAGAGATCCAATCATACCTCTGTAGAGCTTCTGATCTACCTTCTTACTTACCTCATCCTTACCTAAAACACATGTTGGATGTATAGGAGTCTTTGCTTCTTTACTTTCTGAAAGATTAAACTTCTTTAGAAGTTCTTTCACATACTTGGTTTGATGAACATAAGTTCCTTCAGAAGTTGGATTGATCTGGATCCCAAGGAAATACTTGAGTTCTCCCATCATGCTCATTTCAAACTCGGCCTGCATAGACTTAGCAAACTCCTTTCCAGTGTAGCATTAGATGTTCCAAAGATAATATCATCAACATATATTGGACAAATTAAAATATACTTTTTAAAGGTTTTATAGAAGAGAGTTGTATCCACTTGTCCTCTAGTGAAACCATTATCAAGAAGGAAATAACTTAATCTTTCATACCAAGCTCTAGGAGCTTGCTTCAGTCCATATAATGATTTCTTTAGTTTGAAAACATGTTCTGGAGACTTAGAGTCTTCAAAACCAGGAGGTTGGTGGACATATACTTCCTCATCTATATAACCATTTAAGAAGGCACTCTTAACATCCATCTGATACAGAGTGATGTTATGTTGAGTGGCAAAAGAAATTAATAAGCGAATATATTCTAACCTGGCCACTGGTGCAAAGGTTTCAGTATAATCTATACCTTCTTGTTGACTATAGCCCTGAGCAACCAGTCTGGCTTTGTTTCTTACAACTTCTCCTTTTTCGCTTAGCTTGTTTCTAAAGATCCACTTAGTTCCAATGATGTTAAATCCTTTTGGTCTTGGAACTAGATCCCAAACATCATTCCTTGTAAACTGATTTAGTTCTTCTTGCATGGCAATTATCCAGTCAGTATCCTCCAGAGCTTAATCAACAGAAGTTGGCTGAATAAGAGATACTAGACCAAATTGACATTCTGCATTGTTCTTAAGGAATGCTCTTGTTCTGATAGGATCTTCTTTTTCCCCAATGATAACATCTTCTGAGTGAGCAGAGTTGAGTCTAGAAGATCTTCTGATAGTTGGCTCTTCAGAAATTCAGAGATTCTCTAGTGAAGCAGCAACTTGATCTTTTGAAACTTTGCTTATGGGTTCTTCAGAGTCTGAATTAGAGATTTCTATATCTGCAAAATTCTCAAACTGCTTTGGCTTTTCAAGACCAAGCTTATCATCAAATCGGATATTGATTGATTCTTCAACAACGAAAGTTTCAGTATTGTATACTCTATAGCCTTTAGAGCGTTCAGAATATCCAAGAAGGAAACACTTCTGTGCCTTAGAATCAAACTTATGCAGATGATCTTTAGTGTTCAGAATATAACATACGCATCCAAATGGATGAAAATATGAAATGTTGGGCTTTATGTTCTTCCATAATTCATAAGGAGTCTTATTAAGAATAGGTCTTATGGAGATTCTATTCTGAATATAACATGCAGTGTTAATTGCTTCTGCCCAGAAATGCTTAGCCATATTGGTTTCATTGATCATGGTTCTGGCCATTTCTTGTAAAGTCCTATTCTTTCGTTCTACAACTCCATTTTGCTGTGGAGTTCTAGGACAAGAGAAATCATAGGCAATACCATTTCTTTGAAATGAATCTCAAAGAATCTGTTCTCAAATTCACCACCATGATCACTTCTGACCTTTATGATTTTACACTCTTTCTCAGATTGGATCTGAGTGTAGAAGTCAAAGAACACTGTATGAGACTCATCCTTGTGTTTTAAGAACTTTACCCATGTCCATCTGCTATAGTCGTCTACAATGACTAATCCATATTTCTTCCCTCTGATTGATGCTGTTTTGACTGGGCCAAAGAGATCAATGTGCAGAAGTTCTAGCGGCCTAGAGGAAGAGACAACATTCTTAGATTTGAATGCAGGTTTGGAAAACTTCCCTTTCTGACATGCTTCGCAAAGAGCATCTGATTTATATTTCAGATTAGGGAGACCTCTGACCAGATTAAGTTTGTTAATCTGAGAAATCTTTCTCAAACTAGCATGACCTAATCTTCTTTTCCAGACCCATTGCTCTTCACTAACAGACATAAGGCAAGTAACCTTCTGATTCTTAAGATCTTGAAGATCAATCTTGTAAATGTTGTTCTTTCTCTTGCCTGTAAATAGGATTGAGCCACCCTTCTAACTAATAGCTTTACAAGACTTTTGATTAAAGATTATGTCATAACCATTGTCACTTAATTGACTTATGGATAATATGTTATGGGCTAATCCATCTACTAGCAGAACATTAGTTATAGAGGGAGAGTTACCAATGCTTATGGTTCCAGAGCCAATGATCTTGCTCTTCTGGTTCCCTCCAAACTTAACTTCTCCAGCAGACTTAAGCACCAGGTCTTGGAACATATACCTTTTTCCGGTCATGTGCCGCGAGCACCCAGAGTCCAGGTACCATGACATATTTTCCTTTGTCTTCTTCTCCTTAGGTACCCACATTTTCTTGGTTCCTTTTGGGTTAGTTCTCCTCAAGTTCTGATTGAACTTGAGTTTAGCATGATAATTAACAGGAGGTACAACATGGTATTCCCTATTTTGAGTCACATGATATTTTCTAGTATGTGTAACATGCTTCTTGGTGTGTGTAATATGGAAACTCTTAGCATGTGATGTGAGCCTAATATCATGAGAGTGGCCATACTTTAATTGATCATACAAAGGTTTGTATGTGATTTTCATCTCATCAACAGATTCAAGTTTGTATAGGGTTTCACCCTCATAGCCTCTGCCAACTCTCTTGTTTCCACTAACTGCATATATCATAGAGGCTAGCTGACTTTTGCCTATACCTCTAGATAGAAACTTCCTGAAACTCAAGTCATATTCCTTAAGAATATTTTTCATGCTTGGAATAGACTTTTCTGAACTAGAAGATGATTCAACATCTTTAGATAGTTTTAAAACTTTTTCATTAAGTTCAGAATTTTCTAATTCAAGCTTCTTAGTTTCAGATGAAAAGAGCTTCTTTAGCTTCTTGTATTTGATACTAAGTTGAGCCTTGATTTCCAGAAGTTCAGTTAGACTAGAAACTAACTCTTCTCTAGAAAGTTCAGAAAATACCTCTTCAGAATATGAGTCTGATGTAGATTCTGATTCATCATCAACAGTGGCCATCAGCGCAATGTTTGCCTGCTCATCTTCAGAGTCTGACTCCTGAAGCTTCTTCTTGGGATTTTCCCTCTGAAGCTTTGGACACTCATTCTTATAATGACCTGGCTCCTTGCACTCAAAGCACGTCACCTTCTTTTTGTCAGATCTTTTGTGTCCAGAAGATTCTCCTCCTTCAGGCCTTTTATAACTTCTGAAGTTCTTGAACTTACTTTGTTTACTCTTCCAGAGTTGATTTACTCTTCTGGAGATCATGGAGAGTTCATCATCATCTTCTTCTTCTTCTTCTTCTTCTTCTTCTTCTTCTTCTGATTCTGACTCTTCAGAATCTTCTTCTTCAGCCTGAAAAGCGTTACTGCATTTTTTATTATTTGATTTTAAAGCAATGGACTTACCTTTCTCTTGAGGCTCATTTGCATCCAGCTCTATTTCATGATTTCTTAAGGCACTGATCAGCTCTTCAAGAGAAACTTCATTCAGATTCTTAGCAATCTTGAATGCAGTCACCATTGGGCCCCGTCTTTTGGGCAAGATTCTGATGATCTTCTTGACATGATGATCCTTTGTATATCCCTTGTCAAGCACTCTTAATCCAGCAGACAAAGTCTGGAATCTTGAGAACATTGCTTCAATGTGTTCATCTTCCTCCATCTTGAAAGCTTCATACTTCTGGATTAAAGCAAGAGCTTTTGTCTCCTTGACTTGGGCATTACCTTCATGAATCATCTTCAAGGATTCAAAGATGTCATGAGCAGTTTCTCTGTTTGTTATTTTCTCATATTCAGCATGAGAAATAACATTCAGCAGAATAGTCCTTGACTTGTGATGATTCTTGAATTGTTTCTTTTAGTCATCACTCATTTCTTGTCTAGACATCTTTACTCCACGAGCATTTACAGGATGTACGTAACCATACAAGACTAGATCCAATAAGTTACCATCTTGAACAAGAAAGTAACTTTTGAGTCTATCTTTCCAGTACTCAAAGTTTTCACCATCAAATACTGGTGGTCTAAAATATCCATTGAAACCATTTCCATTGTTGTTTTGATCAGTAGGAACATGTGTAGCAGTTGATGCAGCTATTTCAACCATAGAAAAACACTTAAAAAGGGGGGGGGGAGGTTTGAATAAGTGTGACTTTAAAAACTTGTAAGATAAAAACAATGAACACAATTATTTTTATCCTGGTTCGTCGTTAACGAAACTACTCCAGTCCACCCCCTTAGAGTGATTGACCTCAACTGAGGATTTAATCCACTAATCCAACTGATTATAATGGTTTTCCACTTAGATAACCTCTAAGTCTTCTAGAGTATACAGATCACAGCTTGATTACTCTAGGAATTCACCACTTAGAAAACCTCTAAGTCTTCTAGAGTCTACTGATCACTCTAGGAGCCTTTTACAATCAATGTAAAATAATGTTTACAAGAGTATGAACTGCTTCTTATAAATCTATAATCACAACAATGATATTTCTCTTAAGTTCTAAGCTTAACACTCACTAAATATTACAATAGTTTGTGAGGTTGAAGATGAAGTTCGTGAGCTTTGAATTTGACAGTGTTTTGGTATAATGTCCAAGAATTCGTTAGCTGCTTTTGATCAGAACTTCCATATATATAGGCGTTTGAGAAGATGACCGTTGGGTTGCATTTAATGCATTGTGTGAATAGTACAGCTTTGCATTTAATGTTTCACACTTTTGTCAACTACCTCGAGCCATGCTTTTCCTGCTTTTACTGACTTTGCCTTTTGTAGCTTCTAACATTCCTTTTATCAGTCAGAGATTAGACTTAATAGCCTGTCATCTTGTACTTGCTTCTGAACTCAGATTTGTAGATACAACATTTGAATATCAGAGTCAATCAGCTTGATGCAGAGCATCTTCTTGTCTTCTGACTTTGAAGAGCTTGAGCGTGATACCGTTCAGAACTTCAGTGCTTCTGCTTCTGACTTCATGTTCTTCTGATCCTTCATAGTCCATGTTCTGATTCTGCTTGACCATCTTCTGATGTCTTGCTAGAGCATGTTCTGATGCAGCCATCCAGAACCTTCCGAGTCAGTGCTTCTGAGCGCTGAATTGTGCATACTCTTTATGTATTTCCTGAAATGGAAAATGCAAAGGATTAGAGTACCACATTGTATTATACAAAATTCATATATAATGTTATCATCAAAACAAGAATATTAATCAGAACAAATCTTGTTCTAACACTTCAAAAAATTATTTTCAATTGAAATCAACACAAGATTATTTAATTTATCTCGTGGCCTAATAGATCTCAAATAAGATTTTAATAATTTTAATTTAGAAAAATTTCTTCAGCATATGCAACACTGATAGGAATAGTCAATATTATTCTATAAGATATGCATGCATCAGGAAACCAATTATAAGTCTTTAAAGAACTCAATATCATATAGCTTGATTTTGATTAAACTCTTAAAACTTCTCTAATAACTTTCAATTCTTCAAACAAAATTTTACCATCAAGATCAGCAACTTAATTCAAATTTGACACGGTCGGAAGATTTATAACCTATCAAATAACATTATCAATAATATAAAATATTCTCTATACCATTATTTTAATTTTAATGCCTCAATTAAATTTTTTAGTTGCTAAAATTATAGATTCATTAATTGATTTTATTCTACTCTATATTTTATTAATGAAAAATTACATTCTTTTATTAATTTTGATTTTGTAGTATCCCTATAACTTTTTTAGCCATTATTTTTTTTTAATTCTAAAAAGTTTTTTAATAATAGAATTTTTTTAATATATATATATACATGGGTAAAAAAAGTTTTTTTTGTGCCCTTAAAATTATGGGGCCCTAGGCTCCCGCCCCGCGAGCCCATGCTCTGGGTCACCCGTTACTCTTGGTCACCTGCGCGTTACCCATGTGGAGGCAACATTCCAACAGAAAAGGTGAGTAATCACAATTCATTATAAAAGATATAAGAAAAAGATTAGTAGTTACAATCAACACCATCACAATATAACACATATCAATCACCAACACATCATACTCACCGATACATCATAATAGCACATAGACATCTTTTACCGTCAAAACATCTTATAATCACATAGTTCACAATTATCGTCACATCACCACTCATCAACAGAACTTATGTAATGTTACATAGGATGTTAATGCAACAACACCGACTCAATGCATGCGGTACTAAAATTATGAACACTTGGTTTATCACCCTCCAAAGATCCCCATGATAGGATCAATTCCCTCTTAGAACCGGAGCACATCACAAACACACTCAATCCGCACAATGGGATTGAGGCACATCACAAGCGGACCACCGTCCAAAAATGCTATGATGCATGATGCATAACAACATCATATATGTTTTGACCACGACTAGTCAGTTGCATCATCATTCACATAATCATCATCACATAGCATGCATATATGTATATTCATGCAACATCATTAAAACATCATCATGATACCATCATTACATGACAACAACATCATTGCAACCACACTCAAAGTTCGTCATTTACAACAAGACTTCATAACATACACGACAACGAAAATCACATTCCTAAACATATTGTACATAGAAATATTGGGCAAACAATTCACCTATCCATGCCATGTTATAGTTCAGTTTATTAGCTTTCCAACACTTCAAACGCTTCATCATTTGGATATACGGTTAAAAAGTTATGATCAAAATCATATGGAAAAAATAACATTTTGGGAAAATTCTGAGTGCATGTGCCGGCACATGCGTGTTTCTGGTCGGCACATGTACTGCTATATTTAAACCTGTAGCCACTGACTTGTATATATTGATACACACACCTTTCGCGTCGGCACATACTTTAACTTTTAATAAAAATTATTTTTCTAGGAGCTATGTGTCGACACATTAGTCTTATAGGCCGACACATAGCTCTCACATCAAGATTTTCTCCAAAAATCCACGATCGTACGGAATGAACCATATCTCTCTTATTTCCTCTTTTTACTTTGTTACCCCTTACACCATTTCTATGTTATTCCTCTTATGTCCTCACTTAACTCACCTTAAAAATCTATCTAACTATTATTATTAGGGTTAAATAAATTTTTAGTCCCTATAAATATGCGACACTGCAATTTTAGTCCCTCTAAAAATTTTCTTCAATAAATAGTCCTCGCAAATTTTTCCGTCCACAATATTGGTCCCTCCCGTTAATTTCCACTAACAGAGGCTGACGTGGCATGCCACGTGCTTGAAAAAAAAATATGAAAACGTTTGAAATTGCAGGGGTTTAAAACCTCTTCTAAACCAACTCAGGAAAAAAACTAAAAAATTGGTTTTTGACTTTTCTCAAACACCTTGCAAGCAAGTTCTAAAACACATTAGTTCTGAATCTTTCTTGAAGAAACTATGCAAGCCAGAAGTAATACCCATGATAACCAGTATGCAAAGACGTAAAGCCCCATCACAGTCATTGCCTATCCAAAACCAAAATGCCGTGAAAACAGGAATTAACAAATGATTTTACAGCGAAAAAATAAACAAGGTTTAAGCAATGTTCATTAATGTAACTATACCATACCATACTTGGCGAATTAATCACAACAAGAGAGATCAACGGCAGTGGTACTTCCTTCTGTTTTTAGTTGAGGAACAACCAAACTCCATTGCCTATGGATTTGTGGTTGCTGGAATTATTTCAGGGATTAACATGGTTATTAGTTGGTTTAACATTAACTCTTAAGTCTAAGTAATTTCCACGAGCATGGCTATGTTTTTTTTTATATTCTTATGTTCTTAGTTTCTGGTACAAACTGTGCTATATGCTTGTTTTAGGTAATCCGCGGTGTAAAATTGTCGGTCAAGGTAGCATTAGATGTTCTATCTTTTCTTGTGGAAATTTTATTGCTATTATGCACATATAAGGAATCTAAGTATAGGAACATAGAGAGAGAAATCGATGAAGGCCTTTACGTCCCTTTAAATAGAGAGATGAATAAAAATGATTCTCATAGCCATGGGACAAAATTTGCAAAAGCTGGATTCTTCAGTAGGATGTCATTTTGGTGGTTGAATTCATTGATGAAGAGAGGTAAAGAAAAAACACTTCAGGACGAAGATAAAGCAGAAAGTTGTTATTCGATGTTTCTAGAGCAATTAAATAAGAAAAAAAATAGAAGGATCCATCCTCCAAACCTCCTATTTTTAAGACAATTTTTTTGTGTCGTTGGAAAGAAATTTTGATTTCTGGATTCTTTGTATTACGTAAGGTACTTCCACTTTCTTCTGGACCTATGCTTCTGAAATCCTTTATATTAGTCGTTGATGTAACAACCCATATTTTTCCATTATTTAATTTAATTAGAATTTAAATTATTTAATTGGATTAATTGGCACTTTGGTAAATTATTGAGAAATATTATGGAAATAAAGTAAATGGGCTTTTGTGTTATGATTAGTAGAGAGGGGGTGCTAAGTGTGTATGCCTCACTAATTATTATTCTATTTTTCATAAAATAGAAAAATCGTGAGAAAGGAAAATTAGAAGCAAAAAGAGAAAAAGTATGAGAAAAGAGTAGATACGTTAAAGAGGAGAAAGGAAGAAGAGAACCTTTAAGGAATTCAAACTCTAAGGTAAGGCGGGACTATTCTGGTTAATAATTATTATACAATCAAGGGTAGTAGAATTGATTAGTGGTGTTTTGGGGAATTGTTAGGTTTTGATGAAATGTTCATAATTTGGAATGTTTTGGTGAAAATTGAGTATCTTAAATATGTATTGTTAATATTGATGTTAAAACATGTTAGAAGTATGCCTAAATATGCAATTTGGTGCTGTTATGAGATTGTGGACGTTTTGGTACGATTGGGTTCGCATTTGTCATGAATTGGAAAATTGAAATTGTTGTCAAAAGTGGATTTTGGGGTTGCAGGTACGAAGTAACCGGTTACTTGAGGTGTGGTAACCGGTTACCAATGTTGGTTTTGGTGTTGTTGTTGCAGTCTATGAGGCAGTAACCGATTACTGGGATTGAGGTAATCGGTAACTGGGATTGAGGTAACCGGTTACCGCTGTTACAAATGGGATTATTGGTCTGTCCGTCAGGAAGTAACCGATTACTTTGATTGAAGTAATCGGTTACCACTAAAAGTTTTTGTAAAAGGTAGTCACTGCCATGTGTAATAACCGGTTACTCCAGTTTAGGTAACTGGTTACCATTGAAACTTTTTGAAAAATTGTTTTATTTTAAAGATCCGTAACTTTTGATCCGAGCGTTCGATTTATGTGCCGTTTTGGGCATTGCGAAGCTGATTAAGATCTTTATATAATGAATTGGTGAAACGGGTGATCGGTCACCATTTTCATATAATTTGCATCATGCATTCGGTCCACATCGATCAATTTGGTAACACTTTGGTGTGAGTTTCGTAGAAATTTGTTAAGTTTTTGCTTTTTGTTTGCTTGATCTTTTCATTGTGGGTTTTATTTATTTAGTTAAATTCTAGATGTTTTTATGCCTTTTGTTTAGTTGTGTACAAGTTGCAGGTTTGAACAAAGCATCTTGAGTGTCCAAGCATCAAGGAAGAAGGAAGAGCAAGAAAGAGATGAAAAATTACAAGTCTGGGGGCAAACACGGCCGGCCGTGCTTCAGCACACGGCCCGTGTTGGAGCACAGAACCAATGCCATAGAAAAACCAGGGGACCAACACGGCCGCCCGTGTGCCTGAGCACGGCCCGTGTTGGTGTTCAGCAGCTGCCCATAGAAGCAACCAGGGGACCAACACGGCCGCCCGTGTGCCTGCGCACGGCCCGTGTTGGTAGGCGCATTGGTGATCAATTTTTGGGTCTTGGGACATTCCAACTTATTCCAGGGGCACTTTTGACTTTGTACTACTAAAGGCTTGTATGGAGACTATTTAGGTTTATGTTTTAAGTTATTTTGGATACTTTTTGAATGTACGAAAGAATTACAGAAGAGAGCGAGATAGCTTTATCAAGGTTTTGGAAGGCTAGGAGATTCAACGGTGGACACCATTGAAGATCAGAGTTCTCCTAATCTCTTGTAAATGTCTAAACTTTCTGATTGTGTTTTCTTGAATATTATGAGAGGCTAAACCCCCCAATGCCAGGGGGTGTCCCTGATTTTTATTGTAATGACTATGATCTACGCATTTCTTTAATCAAGAATTCATGTTTTGAAACTTAATTGTTTAATGAGTATTATGCTTGCTTTGTCGGACAAATAAGGTTTGATCTATGGTTAACAATCTGTAGGACTACAATTGTTAAGGTTTTTAAACAATTAGATTTTAGGGTTATCACCTAGGACTAGGGATACCGTAAGGTTATTTGAATATTCTTGATCATTGATATCTTTGGTTCACAAACCTTTTGTTTCTAAGGACTTAGGCAATAGGATTGCAAACCAAAAGGTTTTCACTAAGGACTTAGGAAAACAGCCTTAAGAACAAATAGTGCACTTCATGAACTTGTTGAAGAGATCTGTTGTTACAAAGTCATTGTAAGGAAAATTACACACCTACCCTGGCATTCTTATACCTTTATACTTAGAAAATCTCATCTCAATTTTCAGTTGATTTATTTTAACCGTAATTCTTTAATATAAAAACAATACCCCCATGATATTTTGTTTAATTGACTCCTTATATCAATTTTTATTTCCCACGCAATCCTCGTGATCGATACTTGGGGTAAAACCCATTATTACTACATCGGTGAAAATAGTACACTTGCTATTTTTCTGATCAAGTTTTTGGCGCCGTTGCCGGGGATTGCCAAAATATAAATTGTTAACGAGTCAATTAAAATTTTATTGCTCTGCAATTAAAATTTTATTTTTGCTGAATTTATATTTGTGTAATTTTATTTTTATTTTTATTTCATTCACACTAATCAACTCTAATCTTGTATGCGAGGTAAGGCCTCAGCTGAACTTCTTTTTGACGCAGAACCAGAAAGGCTATTGCGAGCAAGACTCCGCGAAGTTAAACGGAAAAGACTGGCTTCAAAAGAAGAATCTCCTATAGTCTCAGAATCAGAAGACGAAGAAAGAATATCTATTTCATCCGAGCAGTCAGAATCTGAGCCTGAAACTATGGCAGCTGATCCACCTCCCCCAGAGAGGCTTTTAGGAGACTATGGAAGGAATAATGCCCCGCTTGGAAGAATGACCATCGTAAATCAACCGGTCAATGTGGCACACTTCCGACTCCATCCTTCAACTATCCGACAGTTGGAGAGCAAGCCGTTTGCGGGAAGAATCAATGAAGATGCAAATAAGCATCTACAAAGATTCCTCACCACAACAACATCATTGAAGATTGAAGGCCATTCTGAAGAAGCCAAGAGACTCGTGATGTTCCCATTCACTTTATCCGAAGACGCGGAAGAGTGGTTTTACTCACTTCCAGCTGGAAGCATCACAACATGGCAACAAATGGAAACGGCTTTCCTTAATGAATATTTCCCTACATCAGTCTTTATTCGAAAAAGATATGACATTGTTAATTTCAAGCAGAAAGAAGGAGAATCACTGGGTGATGCATACAAGAGGTTCAAGAGGTGTTTGGTTGCTTGTCCTACTCATAACATGGACCCAACCGAACAAATGCAGACTTTTGTTAATGGTCTCCGACTTAAGACAAAACAGCTTATCGACACTGCTGCCGGTGGCTCAACTAACTTTGCAACAGCCACTGGTATCAAGAGAATCATAGAAGCGATTGCCGCTAATGAGCACATTGAGTTATATGACCGCGCTATGAGCCAACCAGAAGGGAATTGATTTGAAGCTTGCTGATCAGGTGGTTAAAATGGAAGAACAAATTGCAGCTGAAGTAGAAAGAAGATTGAAGAAAATGAATCTCAGTGAACAGAAGGTAGCACAGGTTGAGCCAACAGCCTCAGTTATATGTGAAATATGTAGTGGACCGCATTTTGCCATGCATTGTGTGGCAACGCAGGAACAGGTGGAACAGATTCATATGTTGAGGCAAAATAATCCTTATGCCAACACATATAATCCGGGTTGGAAAAAGCATCCAAATTTTGCATGGAAGGACCAACAAGGAAACTTTCAAAAGCAAGGACAAACCCAATATCAATCTCCAGCTCAGTCACAACAATACAGACCTCCTCAACAACAAGGTCCCTATCAGCAGCAATTTCAACACCACCCGCAACAGTTCCAATCTCAAGCACCTCAACAATTGCAGCAACAGGTACCGAAGAAGGCAGAATGGGAAATAGCTATTGAAAAGATGGCAGCTCAAAACTCTCAATTTCAGGAAGAAACTAGGAGCAACTTGAGAAACACAGGGGCATCAATCAAGAACTTAGAGATTCAAATGAGTCAGATTGCCCAACAAATGACCAACACTCAACCACAAGGCGCTCTCCCGAGTGCCACGGTTACAAATCCCAGAGACAACAATCATGTGAACGCTGTAATTACTAGAAGCAGTAAATCCAATGACAAACCGGAGAGGAATTCCGAGGATGAGGATATGTTGATTGAAGTGGATGTCGAGATTAAAGAAAATGAGGTGGTAAGAAAAGAGGTCATAGGCGAAGAAGGAGTAGTCAAAGAAAAAGTTGCTACACCTAAACCAGCTGTTAAAATTCCTTTCCCAACAAGGAATAAGAAGAAAGAACAACATGAGAAGAACTTCGAAAAGTTTTTAGAGATGTTCAAGAAACTTGAGCTAAATATCCCATTCTTAGAGGCACTGGAGCAAATGCCCACCTATGCGAAGTTCATGAAGGACATCATCTCGAAGAAGCGAACAATCAACGGTGACCCGATTATTCTAACTGAAACTTGTAGTGCTATTTTGCAGGGAATGAAGATCCCAGTTAAAAAGAGAGATCGGGGTTCGGTAACGATTCCATGCACAATTAGTGATAGGTCTTTCAAGAAAGCCTTGATCGATTTGGGGGCAAGTGTGAGTCTTATGCCTTTATCAATTTACAAAAGATTGGGGATAGGTAAAGTACAAGATACTCGTATGACACTTCAGTTTGCGGACCAATCCGTTAAAAGACCCTACGGAGTGGTAGAAGATGTGTTGGTGAAAATCGACAAGTTCGTGTTTCCGGTAGATTTTGTTATTCTAGAGATGCCCGAAGATGAAGAGATACCAATCATTTTGGGAAGACCTTTTCTGGAAACCGGGAGATGCTTGATCGACATAGAAGAGGGTACGATGACTTTGAAAGTTTATGATGAAGAACTGAAGATTGATGTGCGAAATACTATGAAGTACAAGGATGATGTTGCCACGAGTCAACACATTGAGGTAATTGAACAAATTTGTGATGAGGAAAAGTCGTTGACAACACAGAAGCTACCTTTGGAAAGAGTTCTTAGTTTATCAGTCTTCGGAGAGGAAGAAATAATTGACGAAAAGGACAGCGAAGTTTTAGCCATGATGGAAACATCATTTGTCAAAAATTCTCGCCACAACCGATGGGAAGATTTAAGGCAACCATTAGTGGAAGGAAGTAAAGACGAACAAAAGAAGGGGGCTGAACTAAAGCAATTACCAGAGAACCTCAAATATGTCTTTTTAGACACTGAAAGTAAGTGCCCAGCTATCATCAGTTCTCACCTTGAATTTCTTCAAGAGGATAAGCTTGTCAAAGTCCTCAAAAAGCATAAAAGCGCTCTTGGGTGGTCAATTGAAGACTTGAAAGGAATAAGTCCAACGCTTTGCATGCACAAGATCTTAATGGAAGAGGATCACAAACCGGTTGTCCAACCTCAACGACGACTAAATCCGGCAATGAAGGAGGTGGTTAGAAAGGAGGTGGTAAAACTTTTGGACGCAGGGATGATCTATCCAATATCTGACAGTTCATGGGTGAGTCCAGTGCATGTGGTGCCTAAGAAAGGCGGAACTACTGTAATCAAGAATGAGAAGAATGAGTTGATTCCAACAAGAACAGTTACAGGGTGGAGAGTCTGTATAGATTACAGGAGATTAAATCTAGCAACGAGAAAAGATCACTTCCCGTTACCTTTCATTGACCAAATGTTGGAGAGGTTAGCGGGTCATGACTATTATTGCTTCCTCGATGGATATTCGGGGTATAATCAAATAGCTGTTGCACCAAAAGACCAAGAGAAGACCGCATTTACATGCCCTTTTGGTATTTTCGCCTATAGAAGAATGCCTTTTGGGTTATGTAATGCCCCAGCCACATTCCAGAGATGCATGCAATCCATCTTTGCAGATATGCTTGAGAAGCATATGGAAGTCTTCATGGATGATTTCTCGGTTTTTGGTAAGTCTTTTGATAACTGTTTGACTAATCTTGCTCTTGTTCTTGAAAGATGCCAACAGACCAACTTAATCCTCAACTGGGAGAAGTGCCATTTCATGGTACGTGAAGGTATAGTGTTGGGTCACAAAATTTCTCACAAAGGAATAGAAGTTGACCAAGCTAAGATAGAGGTAATAGCAAAACTACCTCCTCCGATGAACGAAAAAGGTATTCGAAGTTTCTTAGGCCATGCGGGTTTTTACCGTAGGTTCATAAGAGATTTCTCAAAAATTGCAAAACCATTAACTACACTGTTGGTTAAATACAAAGCCTTCGTTTTCGATAAAGAGTGTGCCATAGCATTTGATACTATAAAGCAAAAATTAGTGTCGGCACCAATTGTTGTAGCCCCAGATTGGTCTCTACCTTTTGAGATCATGTGTGATGCCAGTGACATTGCAGTTGGGGCGGTTCTAGGACAACGTAGTGAAAAGCTATTACATGTTATTTACTACGCAAGTCATGTGCTAAACCCTGCACAGATGAACTATGCGACTACTGAGAAAGAGTTGCTAGCGGTTGTTTATGCCTTTGACAAGTTCAGGCAATATCTGTTGGGTTCTAGAGTCATTGTTTATACTGACCATGCTGCTTTGAAGTATCTTTTTGCCAAACAGGATTCTAAACCAAGGTTGCTAAGATGGATCTTGCTCCTTCAGGAGTTTGATGTGGAGATCCGTGACAAGAAAGGGTCTGAAAACACTGTAGCCGACCACTTGTCTCGCATGTCACCTATTGAAGAAACTGAAGAGACGCGCCCAATAAAGGACGAGTTTGTTGATGAACATATCCTCGCTGTTGTTGGTGTGCCTTGGTTCGCAGACTATGCGAACTATTTGGTAGGTGGAATAATACCTGACGATTTTGACTATAACCGTAGAAAATTTTTTTTACATGATTGCAGGTTCTACTTGTGGGATGACCCATTTTTATACAAGAAGGGTCTCGATGGATTAATAAGAAGATGTGTACCCGAGGAGGAACAACGAGACGTGCTTAAAGCATGCCACGACTCCGAATATGGCGGACATTTCAGCGGTGATAGAACAGCGGTAAAAGTCTTACAATCTGGTTTATATTGGCCCACGTTATTCAAAGACGCCCAAAGTATTGTGAAAGAATGCGACAGGTGTCAGAGAACGGGGAATATTTCAAAAAGGAATCAGATGCCTCAGAAGGGTATACTGGAGGTGGAATTGTTTGATGTGTGGGGGATTGATTTCATGGGACCTTTCCCACCATCATTTGGGAAGAACTACATTCTTGTAGCGGTGGATTATGTTTCTAAGTGGGTAGAAGCAGTAGCCTTACCCACAAATGACGCCAAAGTGGTAGTAAACTTCCTAAAGAACAATATTTTCTCAAGATTTGGGGTTCCCAGAGCACTCATAAGCGATGAAGGCACCCATTTCTTGAACAAGTTGATGGAGAATTTGCTAAAGAAGTACAATGTTAAGCACAAGATAGCAACTGCTTATCATCCTCAGACCAGTGGGCAAGTAGAGGTTTCGAACAGACAAATCAAGCAGATTCTCGAAAAGACTGTCAGTGCTTCGAGAAAGGATTGGTCTCTTAAGCTTGAAGATGCACTATGGGCATACAGAACAGCATTCAAGACGCCAATAGGTATGTCCCCGTATCAACTAGTTTATGGTAAAGCATGCCATCTACCACTCGAGCTTAAGCACAAGGCGTTTTGGGCCACCAAATTCCTTAATTATGATATTGTGAAAGCTGGAGAGTCCCGAATTCTTCAACTCCATGAATTAGAAGAATTTCGGAATCAATCCTATGAGAATGCCAAAATTTATAAGGACACAACAAAAAAATGGCATGATCAAAAGATTCAGAAGAAAGAATTTTGGGAAGGGCAACTGGTGCTGTTGTTCAACTCGAGATTGAAATTATTTCCTGGGAAGTTAAAGTCAAGATGGTCGGGACCTTTTGTAGTGCACAAAGTGTTCCCCACAGGAGCTATTGAGCTTAGGAACAATAACAATGGAGACACATTCAAAGTGAATGGCCATAGGTTGAAACCATACAATCCTGGACAAGGAGCCAGCACTCTCGAACACGTTCGTCTCGCATGATGAGATGATCGACCGTCGAGCCATGCGACGTTAAACGCAGCGCTTCGTGGGAGGCAACCCACGGGTTTACTAATGCTTTTTTATTTTGTTTTGTTCGTTTATGTATGTTTTATGCAGGGGTAAGGAGTGGTGATCGCTAGAAAGAAGAATGTACAAAGAAAGGAACGAAGAAATTATGTAGAGAAGTGCAACAGCACCCTCAAGCACGGCCACCCGTGCTCCAGAACACGGCCCGTGCGTGAGTGGCCAGCCATCCCCATACAAAAAACAGGGGAGCAGCACGGCCGACCGTGCTCCAGCACACGGCCCGTGCTGATCCAATTTCCCTCCCCATGCAAAAACCAGAGGTGACACACGGCCACCCGTGCGTGGGCGCACGGCCCGTGTGTCGTTGCGCAGAATTGAAAAAAAAAATAGATTTTAAGGGGAGATTCTGAATTTTTGTGGGTCCCACGCATCTTTAAACCACCTTTTATTGTACACAACTCAGCAACTTCATCTTCTCCCTCTCAAAAACCCTACTCTCCTCCAAACCTCCATACCTCCATCAATATTCAATCTCCATTTTCTCCATCATCAAGACTCCAAATCCATTTCCTCTTTCACAAAAGTTGGGCCGTTTTGCGCCCTCTACACAGTGACGGTAATATTTTCTTGTTTCTCCAATTTCCAATTTTCACTAATTTTTCAGGTTCCCATTATGCCCCCGAAGAAAGCTGACAGGGGAAAGGCAGTTGTTGTCGAATCCTCCAGGCCCAAACAAAGAGTTCGCCGAACACCGAACGCTCACAACATCATTTTTGAAAAAGATGAGCATGTCCAAATGTACAAGACTCTCTTGACTAGGAAGCTTGTTCCCACTAGGTATGTGTGTGACACCACTATGAATACACTAGGAATCCTAGATGATGTGACACAAATGTTTAATAATCTAGGGATCCTTGAATTCATGCACAATGATGCACCCACATACGAGCGCATTACTTTAGAATTCTTAAGTTCTGTGGAATTTACTTTGGAAAAAAACTGGACTGGGCACTCTTTTGAATATTTTGGCACTCTAACCTTTCGGCTTTATAATGAGGATCATTCTATGTCTGTAATTCAACTCGGGCAATGTCTCCGGCTACCTTTGGTTGGCCACGGGACAGTGCCAAATGAGTTTTCTGCTTCTGCTTTTTGGTCATCTATTACAGGTTTACCACAATATGAAGCACGAACCGCAAAGGCCTCTTGGATCCAGAACCCATGCTTTCGTTATGCACAAAAGGGGTTAGCTTATTCCTTGTTCGGGCGAGGTGACAGCACCGGTGTCGCAACAAAAAGAGAGCTCTATCTGATGTATGCTATGGTTAATGAGGAACCAGTGAATGTGGCTGCGTTTGCGGCAGATCACTTAGGTACTATGGGGCGTTCCGGTTCCGGTGGCATCTCGGTGGGAGGAATGATTACTCAAATTGCTGAATGGTGTGGATATCGGCCGGTGATGGATGGTGAGACACCGTTACAAGCATTGCATAAAATTGATCTAAATGCTCTGTGCACGCAAGGGATGCTCGAACCATCTCGAAATGGCCACATGTTGGTAAGCCGGTCTCGCAAATTGTTGCGATTACCGAATTCTGAAAAAACTACTGTTGATAATAATGTGAATTGGTTATATACTAACGTTGACCCCGAGGAAGCAAGGGATGATGTTGTGTATGCAGATGAGGCAATGGATGAGGATGAACCAAGGAGGGAGAGGGCTACTCCCCGCACTAGGACCTCACGTCATCAAGGTGAGGGATCCTCTTCTGCTGGCTGGACATCTTTGGATGTTGAGCAATTCCGTGCCGAACAAACTCGCCAAGGTGTAGAGATTGAGAGAATTGTGGCAGAGCAACTCCGTCAAGGGGTTGCAATTGATGATATCCAACGAATGATGCAGCAGATGATGTTGCATTTTCAACCTCAGCACCCGCCTCCACAGTAGTCTGTAAGTCCTTTCCGCACTGAGGCTGAAACATTGGGGACAATGTTCAGTTTAGGTGGGGGAGGGGTCCTTTTCATTCCTTTTCGTTTATTTCTGTTTTAATTATTCAGTTTGTGTTTCCTTTGTTTTGTTTTGTTTTTTTTTTATGGCTTTGTGTGGTATGTCTTTGTTTTATTTGTCTTTGTTTGTTACAAGATTGATTGACAACCACCGAATAATCGATGCAACTATAGTAAGTGGATGAGAGATACAACCTAAACTTGTTTCTTCAAGGCACCCTGGAAGTTGATGTCATCGGGAAAAAGTACCTGTTGGACGCATCGTGCCGATACTAGATTGAAAAGAGTGGATGGCATTTGCAACAAAAAGAAATTGTATGACTCTAGGAGTAGTCTGAAACCTGCAAGTTAATTTATCCAACATGGTGAGGTCTATCAGAACCAAATACTGCAAATTCATCATGAGCGCATCCAGGTATGACGTTATCACTCTGGCTTCGCGTTTATTCTGCTAACACACTATGATATGAAGACACACACTGAGGCACTTGTTTGTTTACCCATAAGCCTTCACAACCACCGTTAATAATTCTTATCCGTTGTAAACCACTTTTGAGCTGTATCCCTTTGTTTGTTTTACCATATAAATGAACCCAAAACCACATTATCCTTACCCTTGCTCGATATTCATGTTGTGTTGTTTTTCAAAAGTGTGCAAAAATAATAAGTTTGGGGTTGATTATGTATGAGGGGCAAGTGCAAATGAAAAAAAAAAAAAGAGATATTTAGATGTCTTTAAAAAAAAAAGAGCAAAAGCACTTGCCTAAACAAATAGACTCGAGAATAAGAAAAGCATCGAAGTCAAAATGAATGTGTTGATGAGTCTAAAGAGATGGATCCCTTGAAAAGTCATGCATAAAAGAAAAAGAGAGAGAAAAACACACGATAAGGAATGTCGAGCCACAAACCATTAGTACACCCCTTTCTTTGTCTATCCCACCGTACCTAAGCCCCGTTACATCCGAAAAAGACCTCAAATAGTGTGTGAATTCTGTCTGTGCAGTGAAAGTAGAATCTATTCGAAACTAAGAGTTGGTATTGCATATCTTGGTTTATGAGTGAAACACTTTAACCACGAGAGACTTGGTGAGAGTGTGGGAAAGCTTGCAGGTGAAGGGATACTCTGATGAGAAAATGCGATAGAGCGTTGGTGTGATGTGCTGGAAGCTTGATCAAGAAGGTAGAGGCACGAGGCGAATAACATCGGTGACATTGAGGAAGTAAGAATCCAGGGTGACCTCTCTAAATGTCTCTCGCATCACTTGAGGACAAGCAATGAGATAAGTTTGGGGTTGTGATCGGTCACCATTTTCATATAATTTGCATCATGCATTCGGTCCACATCGATCAATTTGGTAACACTTTGGTGTGAGTTTCGTAGAAATTTGTTAAGTTTTTGCTTTTTGTTTGCTTGATCTTTTCATTGTGGGTTTTATTTATTTAGTTAAATTCTAGATGTTTTTATGCCTTTTGTTTAGTTGTGTACAAGTTGCAGGTTTGAACAAAGCATCTTGAGTGTCCAAGCATCAAGGAAGAAGGAAGAGCAAGAAAGAGATGAAAAATTACAAGTCTGGGGGCAAACACGGCCGGCCGTGCTTCAGCACACGGCCCGTGTTGGAGCACAGAACCAATGCCATAGAAAAACCAGGGGACCAACACGGCCGCCCGTGTGCCTGAGCACGGCCCGTGTTGGTGTTCAGCAGCTGCCCATAGAAGCAACCAGGGGACCAACACGGCCGCCCGTGTGCCTGCGCACGGCCCGTGTTGGTAGGCGCATTGGTGATCAATTTTTGGGTCTTGGGACATTCCAACTTATTCCAGGGGCACTTTTGACTTTGTACTACTAAAGGCTTGTATGGAGACTATTTAGGTTTATGTTTTAAGTTATTTTGGATACTTTTTGAATGTACGAAAGAATTACAGAAGAGAGCGAGATAGCTTTATCAAGGTTTTGGAAGGCTAGGAGATTCAACGGTGGACACCATTGAAGATCAGAGTTCTCCTAATCTCTTGTAAATGTCTAAACTTTCTGATTGTGTTTTCTTGAATATTATGAGAGGCTAAACCCCCCAATGCCAGGGGGGTGTCCCTGATTTTTATTGTAATGACTATGATCTACGCATTTCTTTAATCAAGAATTCATGTTTTGAAACTTAATTGTTTAATGAGTATTATGCTTGCTTTGTCGGACAAACAAGGTTTGATCTATGGTTAACAATCTGTAGGACTACAATTGTTAAGGTTTTTAAACAATTAGATTTTAGGGTTATCACCTAGGACTAGGGATACCGTAAGGTTATTTGAATATTCTTGATCATTGATATCTTTGGTTCACAAACCTTTTGTTTCTAAGGACTTAGGCAATAGGATTGCAAACCAAAAGGTTTTCACTAAGGACTTAGGAAAACAGCCTTAAGAACAAATAGTGCACTTCATGAACTTGTTGAAGAGATCTGTTGTTACAAAGTCATTGTAAGGAAAATTACACACCTACCCTGGCATTCTTATACCTTTATACTTAGAAAATCTCATCTCAATTTTCAGTTGATTTATTTTAACCGTAATTCTTTAATATAAAAACAATACCCCCATGATATTTTGTTTAATTGACTCCTTATATCAATTTTTATTTCCCACGCAATCCTCGTGATCGATACTTGGGGTAAAACCCATTATTACTACATCGGTGAAAATAGTACACTTGCTATTTTTCTGATCAACGGGAAGTGGCCTGATTTTATTTTAAATCTTGATTTAATTTAAATGATGAATTGTAGCATTGTGTACATATATGTGTGAATGTAGCAATGTGTTGTTATGATGATGAAACTATCTTGATTTTCATTGTAATTGGATGATGTTTGACATGAATATGTGTGATATCATTGAATGATTGCTAAGACATGTGCATGCTTATTGGTAATGAAATGGTGAGTTGTAAGGAGACGATGCGATGCATCAAATCAGTGATGTTATAAGTATGTCATATGTGTGCATTGATTCATACGCATTTTAGTGATGGATCCCAATGATGTTGTGGATCCAATGGTGGGCATAATGCCCACTGTGTGGAATTTGTGTCAGTTGGGTTGTATCTTGATGATGAATAAATCAGTCGAATGGGTTTAGCCCATGTATGGTACCACATGCATAGAGTCAGTTCATTCATGTGCATAATGATATAGTGTGATTGAATGATTTTAGTGTTATGTCCAGTGATGCATTTTTTGGTATGGTTGTTTGATTAATTGTTTGGAAATCTGAATATATGTTATGATTGGGTGGATAACATTTATACGATGTTTTATTGCTTATGAGTGTTTAATACTCATTAATTGCGAATGAGACTCACCCTTACATGTTGATAATTTTCAGATTGAGGAGTAGCGACTTTATTGCTCGATGAGGATAGCTCGTAGAGTTTATCCATTTATTTGGGGACTGTCGGTCATGCTCTTGTATTGTAACACAGGGAACAATAGTTTTAGAGTTTAATCATTATACTCTATTTTTTTGGTTTTTGGAATATGTTTCCTTTGGTTTGTATTGGTGATGTTATACTATTCCGTTGTGATAAACATGAGATTGTTATTTTATGAATCGTTCCTAATAAAGCATGATGGTTGAATTATATTTGGTTTTAATTTTTTTGAATTGTGGCACCCTTGATTATGATTTTGAGCTGAATTACCATCCGGGTAAGGCGAATGTTGTTGCTGACGCTTTGAGTAGGAAGTCCTTGCATATGTCAATGTTGATGGTGCGAGAACTAGATTTGATTGAGCATTTCCGGGATTTAAGTTTGATATGTGAAGGCACTTCGAATAGTATCAAGTTAGGTATGTTAAAGCTGACAAGTGGAATTCTTGATGAAATCAGAGAAAGGCAGAAGGAAAATGTGGGACTAGTTGACAGATTGACTTTGATTAACCAAGGAAAAGGAGGTGAGTTCAGAATTGATGAAAATGGCATAATGAGATTTGGCGACCGTGTTTGTATTCCTGACGTTACTGAACTGAAGAAGAGTATCTTGGAAGAAGGACATCGTAGTGGATTGAGTATTCACCCTGTGCTACTAAGATGTACCATGATTTGAAGAAGTTATTCTGGTGGTCGGGAATGAAAAAGGAAATAGCTGAATTTGTTTATTCTTGTTTGACTTGTCAGAAGTCAAAGATCGAACATCAGAAGCCGTATGGGACTATGCAGCCTTTATTTATTCCTGAATGGAAGTGGGATAGCATATCCATGGACTTTGTATCTGGATTGCCAAGAACAGCTAAGAACTATGAAGCCATTTGGGTTATTGTGGATAGACTGACGAAGTCTGCTCACTTCATACCGATGAGAATGGATTATTCTATGGAAAGGTTGACACAGTTGTACATTGAGAAAATAGTAAGTTTGCATGGTATTCCTTAGAGTATCGTATCAGATAGAGATCCAAGATTTACATCCAGATTTTGGGAAGGGTTACAGAAGGCCTTGGGTACTAAATTGAGGTTGAGTTCTGCTTATCATCCACAGACTGATGGTCAGACTGAAAGGACGATTCAATCATTGGAAGACCTATTGCGTGCTTGTGTATTGGAAAAAAATGGTGCGTGGGATAGTTATTTGTCGTTGATTGAATTTACTTACAACAACAGCTACCATTCGAGTATTGGTATGGCTCCATTTGAAGCTTTGTATGGTAGGAGGTGTAGGACACCACTGTGTTGGTATGAATCTGGTGAAAGTGCAGTGATTGGACCAGAAATTGTTCAAGAGACGACGGAAAAGATTAAGATGATTCAAGAGAAGATGAAGGCTTCTCAAAGTCGTCAGAAGAGCTACCATGATAAAAGGCGAAGAACACTTGAATTTCAAGAGGGAGATCATGTGTTTCTGAGAGTAACTCCTACGACGGGTGTTGGTCGAGCACTGAAGTCAAAGAAGTTGACGCCGCGTTTTATTGGGCCGTTTCAGATTACGGAAAGAGTAGGAGAGGTGGCTTATCGTATTGCTTTACCAACAACACTTGCAAAACTACATGACGTATTCCATGTATCTCAATTGAGGAAATATATTGCGGATCCGTCTCATGTAATCCAGGTGGATGATGTGCAAGTGAGAGATAATATGACAGTTGAGGCGTTGCCTATGAGGATTGAAGATCGGAAGTTAAAGCAACTACGTGGTAAAGAGATAGCTTTAGTCCGAGTAGCTTGGGGAGGAGCTGCAGGTGGAAATGTTACGTGGGAACTAGAGAGTCAGATGAAGGACTCCTATCCCGAACTCTTCGTTTGAGGTATGTTTTCGAGGGCGAAAACTCTTTTAGTGGGGGAGAGTTGTAACACCCCGTTAATTCTTGTTTATTAATTTAATTATTTTTAATTAAATTATAAGAATTAATAATTTTTGGGAATTATTTGGAAAATGATGAAATATTGGTATGGGCTAGAGTGGTGATTAGCAGAAGGGGGGGTGTTAGCTAAGCAAGCCCATTATAATATTTATTTTATTTTTCATAAAATAAAAGGATTTGGGGAAAAGAGGAAGTGGAAGCAAAAGAGACAGACTCTGAGAAAAAGAAGAACACGTGAAAGAGAGAAGAGCCAAAGGGGAAGAAGACCTTCGAAGATTCAACTCTGAGGTAAGGGGGGATTCTTCGGGTTAGTAATCCTTATGCGATTGTAGGTAGTATGATTGATTAGGATTGTTGTCTAGTTCAATCGTACCTGTCGGGTTTGGGAATTTGTTAGGTTTTGATGAATTTGTATGAATTACATGATTCTGTTAATACTCATGATATATGCTGTTAATACTTGTATAAAACTTGTCTGAAATATGTGATGATGTGAAAATTGATGGTATTTGTGTGCTATGTTCGTATGTACCTGAAATTGGGGAAATGGGATATGGTAAATGCTGTCAAAATGGTGAATTTGGCTGTGCAGGTACGTAGGAACCGGTTCCCATGTGGGACGAACCGGTTCCCCCTTATAAAAACAGAGAGGTATGAATTCTGGGTTGCTGGGAACCGGTTCCCAGATAGGGACAACCCGGTTCCCCATAGTAAAAATCAGAGGCGTGTTTTTGGAAGCAGCCAGGATCCGGTTCCTATGTGGGACGAACCGGGTTCTGCAGCATATTTTATAAAAATGTTTTATTTTAAAAAACCCATAACTTTTGATCCGAGTATCCGATTTATGTGCCGTTTTGGGCGTTGCGAAGTTAAGGAGATGCTTTATCTGATGAAGCAATAATACGGGCAGTGGCCGACTTATTTATTTATTCAATTAAATTATTGTTGAATTGGATTAAGGTGGCAATTAACATTAATGTGATGTGTATGTTATTGTGATGATGTGGTGTATGTTTGTGAATGATTGAATGATGCTTATACATGTACATACTTGTTATGACGTTATTGGTAAGAGGTGATAAGCGATGTTAAGCATCGGAATGATGATGATGTATGATGATGTAAGTATGTGTCATGTGTGCATTATTCATAAATCATTTGCATTGGAAGGCTAATTCCCATTGTGCGGAGATTAGCGGGAAGTCATCGTGTGCTCATGTGGGGTGTGAGCGATGAGGCAGTAGTCGTGTGCCCATGTGGGCTGTGAGCGACTAGAGGGCAGTATCAAAGAGAGAAGTCCTGTGATGTGATTCACGAATCTTGGTACCACATGCATGAGTGTCAGTCCATTCATTGCATTATAGCTTGATATAATTGGATGATTGTGTGGTGTGATAGATGATGCTTATGTGCTGATGTTTGCTTGTTATAATAATTTCCGATTATATGTATGTTGAATGGATGATAATTGCTATGAGATCTTATTGCTTATGATTGTATAATGGTTATTAATTCGAATGAAACTCACCCTTACTTTGATGATTTCAGATTAAGGATGTAGCGGCGTCTTGATTGGGTGAAGATAGCTTGTAGGCTAGCCCGTAGTTCGTGTCGAGTCATGCTCTGATTGTAACACTGGGGTCGATTAGTCTAGCGTTACTTGTTATACTTTGTTGCCATTTTGGCTATGGATTATGTATCGAGTATTTGTGTGGAGTTGTTTCCTAATACTGTTGAATTAAGTTCCGCTGTGCTAAACACATGTTTGATATTGGTTAATTTCTAATAAAGCATGACAATCGACTTGATGTTTTTATTTATTTTAATAATTGTAGCATCCTTGATGTGTTATTACTCTGATTATGTTATATTTCTGCGGGGGTTTAGAAGGGTGTTACACAAGTTATCACAGTCGATACTTTGTGCTAACAGAATTGTTTTGTAATGAGCAGAACAATGACTGGAAGAGGTGGAAGAAATGACAATGCAATTGCAGAGGCTATGGGCATGATTGCTGGTGTGTTGGGAGGGAATGCTAATGGAACTGGGATTGGTGCTGACAGAAAATTGGGCAATTTCCAGAGGAATAATCTTCCATTGTTCAAGGGCACTCACGATCCTGAAGGTGCTCAAAAGTGGGTGAAGGAAATCGAAAGGATTTTCATAGTGATTGATTGTGTTAAGAACCTGAAAGTTAGGTATGGTACTCACATGTTGTCGGAAGAAGCTGATGAATGATGGGTTGCTACTAAAGCTGAGCTGGACACTAATGGTGTGGTTATTTCTTGGGCTGTGTTCAGAAGAGAATTTCAGAGGAGGTACTTTCCTGAAGATGTTCGGGGAAAGAAATGGAATTTTTAGAACTGAAGCAAGGTAACAAGACGGTTCCAGAATATGCTTCCAAGTTTGTCGAGTTGGCGAAGTACTACACCCACTACAACAATGACGAGGCAAGTGAATTCTCGAAGTGCATCAAGTTTGATAATGGCCTTCGTGATGAGATCAAGAAAGATATTAGGTATCAGAGGATTCACCGATTTGCTGACTTGGTGGATTGTAGTAGGATTTTTGAGGAGGACATTTTTAAGCTGAAGTCATCCCATTCTTGCGAGTTGGTTGACAAAGGAGGTAAGAAACCTATGGACCGAGGTAAGCCATGTGGTAGAGGAAATCCAAAATTTGGTGATTGGAAAAGGCCTAGTGGGGGAGATTCTAGTGCTCCCGTTAGGTGCTACAACTGTGGTGAGACTGGGCATAGAAGGAATGAGTGCAAGAGTGGAGAAAAGAAATGTTTCAAGTGTGGTAAGGTGGGTCATATTGGTTCTGATTGTAGGAGTAAGACCGTGACTTTCTACAACTGTGGCGAAGAAGGCCATATCAGTCTGTAGTGCACGAAGCCAAAGAAGAACCAAATCTGGTGGGAAGGTTTTTGATTGTCTGGGTCAGAGACTACTCCTGATGATCGATTGATTAAAGGTACGTGTTTTATCCATGGAACGCCTTTAATTACAATTATAGATGCGGGGGAAACTCATTCGTTTATTTCGTTGGATTGTGCTAAAAGATTGAATTTAGAAATAATTGCTATTAACGGAAGTATGGTTATTGACACTCTTACGTCGGGTTCAGTGACTACTTTGTCTGGTTGCTTGAATTGTCCGGTTGATATTTTTGGTAGGGAATTCAGAATGGACTTAGTGTCCCTTCCGTTGGAATATCTTGACATAATTCTAGGAATGAACTGGTTGGAGTTTAACCGAGTTCATATTAATTGTTTTACGAAGACGGTGATCTTTCTTGGAGATAATAGTGTAGAGGATTTCGCGATGACTACTAAGCAGGTGAATGAAGCGGTTAAAGATGAGGCTTCCATGTTCATATTATTTGCTTCTATTGAAGGGAAAGGAAAAGAGGTGAGTAGTGAACTAACGGTGGTTCGTGACTTTCTAGAAGTTTTTCCAAAAGATGTTAGAGAGTTGCCACCTGAGAGAGAAGTGGAATTTGCTATTGAGTTGATTCTTGAAACTAGTCCCATGTTGATGGTGCCTTATCGTATGTCGGCATCTGAGTTGGCTGAATTGAAGAGTCAATTAGAAGAGTTGCTGGAGAAGAAATTTATTCGTCCTAGTGTGTCGCTGATCGGCCACCAATTTCACCTTGTTCCTATGTTCGAATCAATGGAAAAGTACTTCATTCGGTGGTATTTTAAGTCGTTTTAGTCTAGTTCTTAACTAGTTTTGTTTACCTTTGTATTTGAATTTGGTGTGTTACTTTTTCTAGTTTTTGTTGTTTTTCCATTGGTTTTGATCTTGTGTTGGTAGTGTTTTAAGTTATGCAGATACAGGGCATGATTCGAGACAAGAAAAAGTGAATTTTTGTGAGACAGAGCTGTGACACGGCCACCCGTGTCATGGGACACGGCCGTGTCAGACTTGCTGAAGAGAAGAACTTGAAAATATGAAAACCAAGAAGACAGAGTTGTGACACTGCCACCCGTGTCATGGGACACGGCCGTGTCAGACTTGCGCGCAGAAAAATATTCGTTTTCAAATCTTTGAATCAGTCACTTAAGGAAGGGCATTATGGACTTTTCGAAGCAAAATAATTGTTGAGAGATATTTAGTCACTGTTTGGAGAGGAGAAAATCACTTTTTTTTTACGGTCGAAGAACGGGAAAATAGAGATTGAGAGCATTAGGGCTTGGAGCGAAGACATCTTCAAGAGCATCCGCGATTGAAGATCAATTCCGATTCAACTACTTGTAATGTCTTCATCTTTATTCATTGTTATCTTGCTTATTGCCATGAGTAACTAAACCTTTTACTTGTTAGGATTGATGTCCCTGAATCATGTGATGTAATGACTATAATTTACCGTTAATTTGCGGATTATCTTTATGAAATTCAGTTTATGATTAAAAGTGCTTATTGCTTCTTTATATTGGAAAATATATGTGATGATATACGGTTTAGGTTCTGTTGGAAAACTACCTCAACGCTTTTTTAATCATAACGTTATAACTATGAATCACTTGGGAATAAGGATTAATGTGTAGCGACCTAATTATCCGGGCTATGTTCTTTTTAGAATCTTGAGGTAAAACTATCTTGTTAAGGAATTGAAAGAGGGTTTTAATCTCAAGAAGTTTTCACTAAGGAATTAGGGAAAATCAATGTTTGGTGTCGGTATTGAGAATTTCTAAAGTTAATCTGTTAAGTGGTGATTATTTCATTGCATAGCGATTCATACATCAGTCCTGACTTGTGTCCCCATATTTTCGTTGAATCAAACTATTTTAACTCTTTCGTTTGCATAAGTTGTTATTTAAATTAAACATAAAAACCAAATACCCCGATGACTTTTTATTCAATTGCACTGTTCTGAAACATATAATTCCTACGCAGTCCGCGAGTTCGACACTTGGGAATTTACTCTCTTATTACTACATCGGTAAACAAATAGTACACTTGCTATTTAAACGGTCAAGTTTTTGGCGCCGTTGCCGGGGACTGCCAAATTATAAGTTAAAAAATAGTTCAATTGAATTTTTGTTGCTCTGCAACTAAAATTTTTATTTTTATTTGTCTGGTATTGCATTTGCTTATTACTTATAATCGTCTAATCTTTGTATGCGAGGTAAAGCCTCAGCAGAATTTATTTTTGACGCAGAACCAGAACGATCATTGCGAGCTAGGCTTCGAAAAGCGAAGCAAGAACGACTGGAAGCATTAGAAGACATTCTGACAGCTTCGGAATCTGATAACGAGGGAATTCTCTCTATTCATTTTGAGCATTCAGATTCGGAGGCTGAAACGATGGCAGCTCCCGTAGAAAGGTTGTTAGGTGATTATGGTGGAGCAAATGCACCAGCTGGCCGGATGACAATTGTAAATCAACCGGTCGATGTTGCTCACTTTCAGCTACACCCAGCAACGATTCGACAGCTGGAGAAGAAACCATTTTCAGGAAGAATAAATGAAGATGCTAATAAGCATTTACAAAGGTTCCTTACTATGACAACATCTCTGAAGATAGAAGGACACTCTGAAGAAGCCAAGAAGTTGGTTATGTTTCCATTCACGTTAGCGGATGACGCTGAAGAGTGGTTCTACTCTTTACTTGCTGGGAGTATTACCACATGGCAACAAATGGAGTCAACCTTTATGAATGAGTATTTTCCCGCTGCTGTTTATATCCGTAAGAGGTATGATATTGTTAATTTTAAACAGAAGGAAGGAGAATCACTTGGAGATGCTTATAAGAGATTCAAGAGGTTGTTGGTGGCATGCCCAACTCACAACATGGATGTCACTGAACAAATGCAGAATTTTCTGAATGGTCTTAAAATGAAGACTAAGCAATTGATTGACACAGCAGCTGGTGGCTCATCCAACTTTTCAACAGCCACTGGTGTTAAAAAAATCATAGAAGCTATTGCGGCCAATGAACACTTGGAGTTATATGACCGTAGTGTTAGCCAACCTGAAGGATTAGTGGATATGAAATTGTCAACGCAAGTTGTGAAAATAGAAGATCAGGTAGCTGCGGAAGTTGAGCGGAGATTGAAACAGGTGGGTCTTAAAAAACAAACAGTAGCACAAGTTCAACCGGCTCAAGCAAGTCAACTGGTGGGGTGTGAAATATGTGGAGGACCTCATTTTACAGTTCAGTGTGTTGCTACAGCTCAGCAAGTGGAGGAAATAAAGTTCTTGAAGCAAAACAACCCCTACTCAAATACCTACAATCCGGGGTGGAAAAATCATCCAAATATTTCATGGAAGGATCAACCAGGGAATGCTCCTAAACAAGAGGTTATTCCATATCAAGGTCAGCAGTCGCAGCAACAGTATAGACCTCCTCAACAACATTATCAACAACCTCAGCAACAGGCCCCCAGAAAAGCAGATTGGGAGATTGCCATCGAAAAAATGGCAGCTCAAAGCTCTCAGTTTCAAGAAGAAACAAGGAGTAATTTTCGAAACACGGGTGCATCCATCAAAAATCTTGAGGTTCAGATGAGTCAGCTAGCACAAAAACTCGCCAATGCTCAACCACAAGGTGCCTTACCTAGTGGAACGGTTACAAACCCAAGGGAGCATCAGAATGTGAATGTCATCTCAACAAGAAGTCTGAGGAGATCAAAACCAGAAGAAAAAAATGAAACCGAGTATGATGATATCATCGAAGTAGATCTAGAAGTGAGAGAAAATCCGAAAGAGCCTGAAATAGTGATATCACCGGTTAAGCCGCTGGAAGAGAGAAATAAGAAAGAAACTAAACCGGTGGTCAAATTACCATTCCCCTCTAGAGTGGCCAAGAAGGATTCGAAAGAGAAGGATTTTGAGAAGTTTGCTGCAATGTTCAAGAAGTTAGAGATTAACTTACCTTTCTTTGAAGCACTTGAGAATATGCCTTTGTACAAGAAATTTATGAAAGAGGTAATTTCTAAGAAGAAACAAGTGGGAGATGAGCTGAAAGTTAGAATCGAAAAGTGTGGTAGAGTCTCGCCAGAAAGGAGGATTCCAACCAAGAAGAAAGACCCTGGAGCAGTGGCAATTCCTTGCACTATCAATGATAGAACGTTCAAGAAGGTGCTAATTGATTCTGGTTCTAGTGTAAGTTTAATGCCATTGTCTATTTTCAAAAAGCTTGACATTGGAAAGATAAGCGAGAGTGAGACAAAATTGAAATTTGCTGATCACACCATTAAGCAGTCATATGGTATAGCTGAAGATGTATTAGTAGAGATCGGTAAGTTTATCTTTCCAGTTGATTTCCACATCATGGACATTCCCGAAGATGAAGAAACTCCTATCCTTCTCGGTCGACCATTTTTGCTTACTAGTCGCTGCAATTTTGATATTGAGAAAGGGACACTGACGGTAAAGTCATTTGATGAAGAGGTAACATTGAAGGTGTTGGAAGTCAATAAGCATAGTGCAGATGGAAATAATAAACTTTCGGTTGGCACAATTAAAACTGAAGGAGAGAGCAAAGGTCCAAAACCTCTCCTAGAAAAAGTCTCAAGCATAGTCTGTGAGGTGACTTTATCGCATGCATCTGTCATAATGCCTAAGTTCATTCAAAAAGTTAAGAAGAAGAAGAAAGAGGAAAATCAAGGTGAGGAGATGAAGGTGGGTAATGATTTGAAGAGAAAAGTGGTCCATGCTTTTCGTCTTCCTGAGTTCGTGGTTGCGGAGGTGACAAGCAACCAGGTTTGGAGGAGGAAGTACCCTCCCTAATAAAGGATAATGGACCGTCGAGCCATGTGACGTTAAACGAAGCGCTTCGTGGGAGGCAACCCATGGGATTTCTTTTTAATAAGTTTTATGTGTTTTTGCATTTTATTATGTAGGTACAAACAGTGTGTCTCTTGCGAAACGAGAAGCGAGTTGAGAAAACAATTCAATTTGGAGGAATTCAGGGGTCTGACACGGGCACCCGTGTCCTGTGACACGGCCGTGTCACAAACCCTGGAGGATTTTATTTTTGAAACTCTTTTTTGGAAGGAAGGCAGAGTCCTGACACGGCCACCCGTGTCACGTGACACGGCCGTGTCAGGCAGGGGCGCTGATTTTTGGTGAAATTTCATTTTCTTTGTGGTGGGCCCCCTATCAACCCTCCACCTCCGCCTCAGTGAGCACTGTAAGTCTCCCTTATGCTTGCTTATACATTGAGGACAATGTTAAGTCCAAGTGTGGGGGAGGTTCTTTCGTTTTAAGTTATTTTATGTTATTTCCGTTTTTGTTATTTCCTTATTTTATGTGTGTTTTGAGTTTTCTGTGCACCAGGATGAATGTGATTCCAGAGGAAAGTATCATGGGAATTAAGGTGAAAAAGGGAAAAGACGCATCTTAAATTGGCATCCGGGACACCTGTGAAAGTTGGCACAACTGGAGAAAAATGCTAGACGCAACTTGATGGTGCCAAGTGAATGAGTTTAGAGCAACCCGAACCGGACATGAAGTTGTACAAAATGGAGACCATTTTTGAACCTGTATGCAATGCCAAACCTGTGAGGATATATAAAGCCAAACACTTCAATTCATCATGAGAGAGCATCGGGTATGGCATCATCACTCTAATTTTGCATTTGTTCTTCATATAGTACACACATCGATCACACACACTGAGGCATTTATTTTTTTTCTCTTTAACCCTGAGCCTTTCGCACCCAACCTTGTTGTTTATCATCCTTTGTAACCATCTTAAACCATCATCCATGTTTTCTTTTTCGTATTCACAATCCCTTTTGTTTCCTTTATTTTTGGTGTTAACTATAAGTCTGAGTCCGATAGAAAAAGTTAAGTTTGGGGTAACCAAGTCCGGTGACAAAAGAATGAGGCAAGTGTGAAAAAGAAAAGAAAAAAAAACACATGAAAAGAGATGTGTTGTGAAAAAAAAGAGAGAAAAAAATGATTTCGATACACACTTGCCATCATGTAAAGAAGTTAAGAGTCCGGAAAGCGAAAAAAGCGCTAAACACCCCAAACATGATGTAATGTGCAAAAAGATATCGGACTAATTAGTTAATACCGAACCATAAACCATAGTACCTACTTTCTTTGTTTATCCTACCTACCCCAAGCCCCGTTACAACCCATAAGTCCTCTAAAAGTGTGTGTTGTTGATATTGAGGAAGTATGTTAGAATGTTTACAAAACAAAGAGTAGATATGTATGCCTTGATGAGCGAGTGAAACACTTAACCCCGAGAGAAGTTGTGAGAGTGTGATTGAGCTTGTAGGTAAAAGAATGAGTCAAAATTGAAGTACAACGGAAAAGTTCGGGGAGGGGGATCGAACACTTTGACACGAAGTAATTATCAAGTGTGGAAGCATCAGTTGTGTTGTGGAGAATAAGAAAAATTCACAGGTGTCCTCTTGTTTTCTCGTCCATCACTTGAGGACAAGTAATGAGCTAAGTTTGGGGTTGTGATCGGCCACCAATTTCACCTTGTTCCTATGTTCGAATCAATGGAAAAGTACTTCATTCGGTGGTATTTTAAGTCGTTTTAGTCTAGTTCTTAACTAGTTTTGTTTACCTTTGTATTTGAATTTGGTGTGTTACTTTTTCTAGTTTTTGTTGTTTTTCCATTGGTTTTGATCTTGTGTTGGTAGTGTTTTAAGTTATGCAGATACAGGGCATGATTCGAGACAAGAAAAAGTGAATTTTTGTGAGACAGAGCTGTGACACGGCCACCCGTGTCATGGGACACGGCCGTGTCAGACTTGCTGAAGAGAAGAACTTGAAAATATGAAAACCAAGAAGACAGAGTTGTGACACTGCCACCCGTGTCATGGGACACGGCCGTGTCAGACTTGCGCGCAGAAAAATATTCGTTTTCAAATCTTTGAATCAGTCACTTAAGGAAGGGAATTATGGACTTTTCGAAGCAAAATAATTGTTGAGAGATATTTAGTCACTGTTTGGAGAGGAGAAAATCACTTTTTTTTTACGGTCGAAGAACGGGAAAATAGAGATTGAGAGCATTAGGGCTTGGAGCGAAGACATCTTCAAGAGCATCCGCGATTGAAGATCAATTCCGATTCAACTACTTGTAATGTCTTCATCTTTATTCATTGTTATCTTGCTTATTGCCATGAGTAACTAAACCTTTTACTTGTTAGGATTGATGTCCCTGAATCATGTGATGTAATGACTATAATTTACCGTTAATTTGCGGATTATCTTTATGAAATTCAGTTTATGATTAAAAGTGCTTATTGCTTCTTTATATTGGAAAATATATGTGATGATATACGGTTTAGGTTCTGTTGGAAAACTACCTCAACGCTTTTTTAATCATAACGTTATAACTATGAATCACTTGGGAATAAGGATTAATGTGTAGCGACCTAATTATCCGGGCTATGTTCTTTTTAGAATCTTGAGGTAAAACTATCTTGTTAAGGAATTGAAAGAGGGTTTTAATCTCAAGAAGTTTTCACTAAGGAATTAGGGAAAATCAATGTTTGGTGTCGGTATTGAGAATTTCTAAAGTTAATCTGTTAAGTGGTGATTATTTCATTGCAGAGCGATTCATACATCAGTCCTGACTTGTGTCCCCATATTTTCGTTGAATCAAACTATTTTAACTCTTTCGTTTGCATAAGTTGTTATTTAAATTAAACATAAAAACCAAATACCCCGATGACTTTTTATTCAATTGCACTGTTCTGAAACATATAATTTCTACGCAGTCCGCGAGTTCGACACTTGGGAATTTACTCTCTTATTACTACATCGGTAAACAAATAGTACACTTGCTATTTAAACGGTCAGTCGCCGTGGGGTGCGCCGGTGTTGTTGGTAAAGAAGAAAGAAGGTTCTATGAGGTTGTGTGTGGATTACAGACAACTGAATAAAGTTACTATCAATAATCGGTATCCGTTCCCGAGGATTGATGATTTAATGGATCAACTGGTTGGAGCATGTGTATTTAGCAAAATTGATTTGAGGTATGGGTATCATCAGATTCGTGTGAAGACGAACGATATTCAGAAGACTACATTTAGAACGAGGTATGGTTATTACGAGTATACTGTGATGCCATTTGGAGTTACTAACGCACCTGGTGTTTTTATGGAATTTATGAATAGGATTTTTCATCTTTATCTCGACAAGTTCGTTGTGGTATTTATAGACGACATTCTAATATATTCCAAGAGCAAGGAAGAGCATACGGAACACCTGAAAGTTGTATTGGCATTATTGAAAAGAAGAAGCTTTATGCTAAAGTCGAAGTGAGAATTCTGGTTAAGTGAGGTGAGTTTTCTTGGTCATGTGATTTCCAAGAATGGTATTGTCGTTGACCCGACGAAAGTAGAAGCGGTATCTCTATGGGAAGCGCCGAAGTCAATTTCCGAAATTCCTAGTTTCCTTGGTCTTGCAGGTTACTACAAAAAGTTCATAGAAGGACTTTCGAAGTTAGCACTACCGTTAACTAAGTTGATAAGAAATGGTCAAGCATTTATTTCAGATTCGGAATGTGAACGAGGATTTCAAGATTTGAAGAAAAGGTTAACTAGTGCTCTTATTCTGATTTTTCTGAATCCTGAAGAATCTTTTGTGGTTTATTATGATGCTTCATTAATGGGATTAAGTGGTGTATTAATGTAGAATCAAAAGGTAGTGGCTTATGCGTCAAGACAACTCAAAGTGCATGAAAGGAATTATCCGACTCATGATTTAGAGTTGGCAACAGTGGTCTTTGTATTGAAGTTATGGAGACATTATTTGTATAGTTCGAGGTTTGAAGTGTTTAGCGATCACAAGAGTCTGAAGTACCTCTTTGATCAGAAAGAGCTTAATATGAGGCAAAGAAGATGGTTAGAATTTCTTAAATATTACGATTTTGGACTGAATTACCATCCAGATAAAGCGAATATCGTTGCTGATGCATTAAGTAGGAAGTCTTTACATATGTCTACGCTAATGGTGCGAGAATTGGATTTGATTGAACAATTCCGAGATTTAAGTTTGGTATGTGAAGGTACTTCTAATAGTGTTAAATTGGGTATGCTGAAGCTGACAAGTGGTATTCTTGATGAGATTAGACAAGGTCAGAAAGCTGATGTTAAGTTGATTGATGCAAAAGAGGTGATTTCAGAATTGACGAGAATGGTATAATGAGGTTTGGTGATCGGGTTTGTGTTCCTGATATTAACGAACTTCAAAAAAAAAATCTTGAAGAAGGACACCGGAGCGGGTTGAGTATTCATCCTGGTGCTACCAAGATGTATCATGATTTGAAGAAGTTGTCTTGGTGGCCTGGAATGAAGAAAGAGATTGCTAAATTTGTTTACTCTTGTTTGACTTTCCAGAAGTCAAAGATTGAACATCAGAAGCCGTATGAAGCTATGCAACCGTTGTTTATTCTGGAATGGAAGTGGGACAGCGTATCCATGGATTTTATTTTCAATTTGCCGAGGACTGTTAAGAGTTGTGAAGCTATTTGGGTTATTGTAGACAGATTGACGAAGTCTGCTCACTTCATACCAATGGATTATCCTATGGAGAAGTTAGCTCAATTGTATATTGAGAAGATAGTGAGTCTGCATGGTATTTGTAACACCCGTATTTTTAAATTATTAGATAAATTGAATTTTGGTTAATTATTTAATTAAAATTTAGTTTATGAATATTTTTGAAAATAATGGAGTAAATGAATAAGAAGAATAATGGACTTTGGGGGTGTGAGGTGTAATTAGTGGGTGTATGGAGTAAAAAGCTCTACACTTAGTTCTAATTATATTATTGTTTTATTATTGAGAAAAATAGAAAAGAAAGGAGCAAGAGAAGATTTGGGAGAAAAGGTTTTATCGTAGAAGTGAGAAAAGCAAAGGAAGGAGGAAAATTCCAAAAGTTCAAGGGTCAATTCAAGAACCTCCATCAAGGTAATGGGAGACTTTTCCTTTTAGTATCTCTTATGTGATCTTAAGTGATAGGTAAATTGATGTATGGTTTGGTTAAATTAGATATTGGGATTGTTAGGTTACAGTGTTATAAATTAGATTGAATTGATGAAAATTGCATGAACTATTGGTTCATAATGAGTTTAAATGATGTTTAGTGGTGTATGATTGAATGTATGATGATTGTATGCATGTATATGATGTTTAGAATCGATTTTGGACTCAGAATATGTGAGATCGCAGGGTCTGTCGCAGACTTGAGAATCTGTAAAATCACAGGTCCGCTAAGCGGAGGACCCGACCTAGTTAGCTTTTGTCGAAGGTCGCTAGTGGTCCACTGAGCGGAGGTATGAAAGTAGTTCGCTTCTGTCGCGAGTCACTAGTGGTCCGCTGAGCGAACTCTGCTGTGCAGAAATTTTTCTAAACCTTGAAATAGCGTATCTTTTGATCCGTGTATCCTTTCTTAGTGCCGTTTTGGGTGTTGTAAAGGTAATTAAATGTTTTATTTGATGAATGATGAATATGGGCAGTGGCCAACTTTATTTTTTTTAAAAACTCGATTTAATTACTTGGTGAGAATTAAGCATTGTGTGCATATGAAATATGTGTGACAATGTATTAGATGTGGTGATGAGTTGGATGTGATTATTATTATGATTGTGATGAATGCATGACTATTTGGATGATATTGAAAACATGTACATACTTATTCGGTGATGTTGTGTTGGGATGAGTCATTCATCGTGATCGGTGATGTTTTTAAGTATGTTAGGTGTGTTGATTCATTCATATGCATTCGGTGATGGATCCCGGTGATGTTTGGATCGATGGTGGACATAGATCGGTCAAGTGGATTAATTCCACGATTTATTGGTACCACATCCATAGTGTCAGTTGAGTCATATGCATTTTGTCATAACATGATTGAATGTATTTCAGTGTTATGTGGTGTAATCTATTGTTGTATGAATTGATGAACGATAGTTGTGAATCTGAATATGTATGATTGGGTGAACGATATATTATAATGCTTGTTGCTTATGAATTGCATAATATTTACTAATTGAGAATGAGACTCACCCTTACACGTTGTCATTTTTAGACTGAGGATAGCGGCTTTACGACTTGGTGAGGATTAGCTCATGAGTCAGTGTGTCTAGTTTAGCGTCAGGTGTCATGCTCTGATATTGTAACACTGGGGACGCGAGTTTTGTTCGTTTATGTCTTATGACTTTATTGCTTTGTTTTGAGTTTTGATGGATATAGTCGCCAAGGTGTTGGACTATTATGTATAATTGTTTTTCCGCTGTATTAACATGAGTTTCTATGAATTATGATGAAACTCCTTAGTGTTTGCATGACTATGACGTATGATGTTTGTTTTAAAATTTGAAATTGTGACACCCTTGTTCCATGTTACTCTGATATATTTATTTAAATTGTCGCGGGGTTTAGAAGGGTGTTACAATATTCCTTCGAGTATCGTGTCAGATAGAGACCCAAGGTTTACATCGAGATTCTGGAAAGGTTTGCAGAAAGCGTTAGGTACCAAGTTGAGATTGAGTTTTTCTTATCATCCGCTGACTGATGGTCAAACAGAGAAGACGATTCAATCGTTGGAAGATTTGTTGCGTGCTTGTGTGTTGGAAAAAGGTGATGTGTGGGATAGTTATTTACCGTTGATTGAATTTACCTACAACAATAGTTTTCATTCGAGTATTGGTATGGCTCTATTTGAAGCTTTGTATGGTAGGAGACGTAGAACGCGGTTATGCTGGTATGAACATGGTGAGAGTGCGGTAATTGGACCAGAGATTGTTCAAGAGACTACAGAAAAGATTATGATTCAAGAAAAGATGAAAGCTTCTCAGAGTCGTCAGAAAATCTATCATGATAAGAGGCGGAGAACACTTGAGTTTCAAGAGGGAGATCATGTGTTTCTAAGAGTGACTCCTAGGACTGGTGTTGATGGAGCGCTGAAGTCAAAGAAGTTGACTCCGTGATTTATTGGTCCGTTTCAGATTATGGAAAGAGTAGGAGAAGTGGCTTATCGTATTGCTTTACCACCGACGCTTGCAAATTTGCATGATGTATTTCATGTATCTCAGTTGCGGAAATACATTGCGAATCCGTCTCATGTGATCCAAGTGGATGATGTGCAGGTGAAGGATAATTTAACAGTCGAGACCTTGCCTATGAGAATCGAAGATCAAAATTTGAAGCAGTTATGTGGTAAAGAGATAGCTTTAGTCAGAGTAGCTTGGGGAGGAGCAGCAGGTGGGAATGTTACTTGGGAGGTGGAGAGTCAGATGAAGGACTCCTACTCGGAACTTTTCACTTGAGGTATGTTTTCGAGGAAGAAAACTCTTTTAGTGGGGGAGAGTTGTAACACCCCATATTTTTCCATTATTTAATTTAATTAGAATTTAAATTATTTAATTGGACTAATTGGCACTTTGGTAAATTATTGAGAAATATTATGGAAATAAAGTAATTGGGCTTTTGTGTTATGATTAGTAGAGAGGGGATGCTAAGTGTGTAGGCCTCACTAATCATTATTCTATTTTTCATAAATTAGAGAAATTGTGAGAAAGGAAAATTAGAAGCAAAAAGAGTAAAAGTATAAGAAAAGAGAAGATGCGTGAAAGACGAGAAAGGAAGAAGAGAACCTTCAAGGAATTCAAACTCTAAGGTAAGGAGGGACTCTTCTGGTTAATAATTATTATACAATCAAGGGTAGTAGAATTGATTAGGATGGTTGTTTGAGTCAATTTAATGTGTTGTATTTTGGGGAATTGTTAGGTTTTGATGAAATATTCATAATTTGGTATGTTTTGGTGAAAATTGAGTATGTTGAATATGTATTGTTGATTATTGATGTTAAAATATGTTAGAAGTATGCCTAAATGTGCAATTTGGTGCTGTTATGAGATTGTGAACATTTTGGTACGATTGGGTTCGCGTTTGTCATGAATTGGTAAATTGAAATTGCTGTCAAAAGTGGATTTTGGGGTTGCAGGTATGAAGTAACCGGTTACTAGAGTTGTGGTAACCAGTTACCACTGTTGGTTTTGGCGTTGTTGTTGCTGTCTGGGAGGCAGTAACCGGCTACTGGGATTGAGGTAACCGGTTACCACTGTTACAAATGGGATTATTGGTCTGTCCGTCAGGAAGTAACCGATTACTTGGATTGAAGTAACCAGTTACCAATGGACGTTTTTGTAAAAGGTAGTTACTGCCATGTGTAGTAACCGGTTACTCCAGTTTAGGTAACCGATTACCATTGAAGCTTTTTGAAAAATTGTTTTATTTTAAAGATCCGTAACTTTTGATCCGAGCGTCCGATTTATGTGCCGTTTTGGGCATTGCGAAGCTGATTAAGAGCTTTATATGATGAATTGGTGAAACGGGCAGTGGTCCGATTTTATTTTAAATCTTGATTAAATTTAATTGATGAATTGTAGCATTGTGTACACATATGTGTGAATGTAGCAATGTGTTTTTATGATGATGAAACTATCTTGATTTTCATTGTGATTGGATGATGTTTGACATGAATATGTGTGTTATGAATGAATGATTGCTAAGACATGTGCATGCTTATTGGTAATGAAATGGTGAGTTGTAAGGAGATGATGCGATGCATCAGACCAGTGATGTTATAAGTATGTCATATGTGTGCATTGATTCATTCGCATTTTAGTGATGGATCCCGGTGATGTTGTGGATCCAATGGTGGGAATAATGCCCATTGTGTGGAATTTGTGTCGGTTGGGTTGTATCTTGGTGATGAATAAATCAGTCGGATGGGTTTAGCCCATGTATGGTACCACATGCATATAGTCAGTTCATTCATGTGCATAATGATATAGTGTGACTGAATGATTTTAGTGTTATGTTCAGTGATGCGTTTTTTGGTATGGTTGTTCGATTAATTGTTTGGAAATCTGAATACATGTTATGATTGGGTGGATAACATTTCTATGATGTTTTATTGCTTATGAGTGTATAATACTTATTAATTGCGAATGAGACTCACCCTTACATGTTGATAATTTTCAGATTGAGGAGTAGCGACTTTATTGCTCGGTGAGGATAGCTCGTAGAGTTTATCCATTTATTTGGGGAGTGTCGGTCATGCTCTGGTCTTGTAACACTGGGAATGATTGTTTTAGAGTTTAATCATTATACTCTAATTTATTGGTTTTTGGAATATGTTTCCTTTGGTTTGTATTAGTGATGTTATACTATTCCGCTGTGATAAACATGAGATTGTTATTTGATGAATCGTTCCTAATAAAGCATGATGGTTGAATTATATTTGGTTTTAATTTTTTTGAATTGTGGCATCCTTGTTTTCATGTTTTACTCTGAGTATTTTAATAATTGTCGCGGGGGGTTTAGAAGGATGTTACAATAGTGGTATCAGAGCATAGTCGATCGTTGTGAACAGAGTCTTAGTGTCAGTTATTTCCTTGTATACGACGAGTGCAAGTTATCACAGTCGATACTTTGTGCTAACAGAATTGTTTTGTAATGAGCAGAACAATGGCTGGAAGAGGTGGAAGAAATGACGATGCAATTGTAGAGGCTCCGGGCATGATTGCTGGTGTGTTGGGAGGGAATGCTAATGGAACTGGGATTGGTGCTGACAGACAATTGGGCAATTTTCAGAGGAATAATCCTCCGTTGTTCAAAGGCACTCACGATCCTGAAGGTGCTCAAAAGTGGCAGAAGGAAATCGAAAGGATTTTCAGAGTGATTGATTATGCTAAGAACCTGAAAGTGAGGTATGGTACTCACATGTTGTCGGAAGAAGCTGATAATTGATGGGTTACTACTAAAGCTGAGTTGGACACTAATGGTATGGTTATTTCTTGGGCTGTGTTCAAAAGAGAATTTCAGAGGAGGTACTTTCCTAAAGATGTTCGGGGAAAGAAAGAAATAGAATTTTTAGAACTGACGCAAGGTAACATGACGGTGCCGGAATATGCTTCCAAGTTTGTCGAGCGGGCAAAGTACTACACCCACTACAACATTGACGAGGCAAGTGAATTCTCGAAGTGCATCAAGTTTGATAATAGCCTTCGTGATGAGATTAAGCAAGGTATCAGGTATCAGAGGATTCGCCGATTTGCTGACTTGGTGGATTGTAGTAGGATTTTTGAGGAGGACATTATTAAGCTGAAGTCATCCCATTCTCGCGAATTGGTTGACAAAGGAGGTAAGAAACCTATCGGTCGAGGTAAGCCATGTGGTAGAGGAAATCCAAAAGTTGGTGATTGAAAAAGGCCTAGTGGGGGAGATTCTAGTGCTCCCGTTAGGTGCTACAACTGTGGTGAGACTGGGCATAGAAGGAATGAGTGCAAGAGTGGAGAAAAGAAATGTTTCAAGTGTGGTAAGGTGGTTCATATTGCTTCTGATTGTAGGATGAAGACCGTGACTTGCTACAACTGTGGCGAAGAAGGCCATATCAGTCCGTAGTGCACGAAGCCAAAGAAGAACCAATCTGGTGGGAAGGTTTTTGATTGTCTGGGTCAGAGACTACTCTTAATGATCGATTGATTAAAGGTACGTGTTTTATGCATGGCACACCTTTAATTGCAATTATAGATACTGGGGAAACTCATTCATTTATTTCGTTGGATTGTGCTAAAAGATTGAATTTAGAAATAACTGCTATTAACGGAAGTATGGTTATTGACACTCCTGCATCGGGTTCAGTGACTACTTTGTCTGCTTGCTTGAATTGTCCGGTTGATATTTTTGGTAGGGAATTCGTAATGGACTTAGTGTGCCTTCCGTTGGAACAACTTGACATAATTCTAGGAATGAACTGGTTGGAATTCAACCGAGTTCATATTAATTGTTTTACGAAGACCGTGATCTTTCCTGGAGATAGTAGTGTAGAGGATTTGGCGATGACTACTAAGCAGGTGAATGAAGCGGCTAAAGATGGGGCTTCCATGTTCATATTATTTGCATCAATTGAAAGGAAGGGAAAAGAGGTGAGTAGTGAACTAACGGTGGTACGTGACTTTCCAGAAGTTTTTCCAAAAGATGTTAGAGAGTTGCCACCTGAGAGAGAAGTGGAATTTGCTATTGAGTTGATTCTTGAAACTAGTCCCATGTCGATGGCGCCTTATCGTATGTCGGCATCTGAGTTGGCTGAATTGAAGAGTCAATTAGAAGAGTTACTGGAGAAGAAATTTATTCGTCCTAGTGTGTCGCCGTGGGGTGCGCCGGTGTTGTTGGTAAAGAAGAAAGAAGGTTCTATGAGGTTGTGTGTGGATTACAGACAACTGAATAAAGTTACTATCAAGAATCGGTATCCGTTCCCGAGGATTGAAGATTTAATGGATCAGCTGGTGTGATCACGTGTATTTAGCAAAATTGATCTGAGGTCTGGGCATCATCAGATTTGTGTGAAGACGGACGATATTCAGAAGACTACGTTTAGAACGAGGTATGGTCATTACGAGTATACAGTGATGCCATTTGGAGTTACTAACGCACCTGGTGTTTTTATGGAATATATGAATAAGATTTTTCATCTTTATCTCGACAAGTTTTAAAAATCAAGGTTTTGTGTTAGCAATAGCACTTTTATTTATAAAAAGTATAGAATCTCTATCACAAAGGCAGTGGTACTTCCGCTCGGGTTCCCCATTCTTCCTCTTCTTTTATTTTTTTACAAGTAAGGATTTTGTGGTTGTGAAAATGGATGTTGAAGAAAAGTTCAGAACGAAAATAAACTTCCATAAATATGGCAATTCCCTTCTCAGTTCAATTTCTTTACTTACCATGTCCCACTTAGTTTTCTTTACACTTGAATTTCGTGCTTATATAATTGACAAAAATATACATTAATAATTAATTGTAGGTTGGAGAGATAGTACAAGGCTATAAGACCCAAGGTCCATTCATTTTTAAAAAAAATTGTATTAGTTAATTTCTAACTAACTAAATTAATATAAAAAATTCCATGTCAACAACGTTAACTGACACATCATCGCCTTAAGTGCCAACTCAGCTTTTTTAGAACGAAACTTGTGAAAAGGTCAACGGTGCAGGTGTTAGTTACATAAAGGACTCACATGTAGCGAAAAAACATAAAGGAATGACTTGTTACACTTAAATAACTTTAAGGTACCTGGAGGTAATTTTGCCTAATCTAATTAAACAATTAGACGAGAAATCGGGCTGTTACATACCCTGCTTGAGATAATCCAAGTGAAGGTCATGTGTAATTTATTTGTAAAGAATGCGATCCTTAAAGTTAACCCTGCCTTAAGGCTTACATATATAGCCTATGTGACTTAACACAACAAGTTGAGTCTTGAGGCTACTTTCTCGGCCATGACTTAAATGACCCTGATCGATTAGGGTGCATGGTGAGTGACTTATCTTTGAGGACTTTCAATACTTGATGAGGTTTTGCACATGCCTAACACTTGTTCAATATTGCCTAACATCATTTAACTCATCTCAATGCATCCCATGTAGTCATTAATGAATTGGATGAGATCGTTGCCGATATGGGTGTTTGGCTAGAATATTAATGAGGGTCTAGAACCCCTCAAGCATGAAACATGTAAGGGAGAAGTGGTTGAGAAAGGATACAACGAAAGACATCTATAGGTTTTGCTAATTTGAAACATAAAGTTTTTTATCATAAAACTCTATATGTTTTTCCACTCCAAATACGTACCTAACCTTAAATTGAAACACAAAATTCATTAGTCTCACTCCACTTTCACCTCTAAAAACATAAAATTTTGACCAAACTGATACCTGAAATTCTCAATCCATATTTTAGTTTAAAATGAACTTTACTTCAGTAAGATGGTGAATGTGCTTAAGTACTCCAAATAATATTCATATGACCCAGATTCCTTTAACATTAGTTAGCTTGGTTTATGAATTATCAAATCTTTAAATTCTATTGATTATTGAATATATAAAATATATCTTTAAAGAAAGAGATCTATCATAAACAAAAAATAATGTTCTAAATAATCTTAAATGAATACATCCATGCTAGAATTATATCATGCATCATCCATCTATAGGGACATTTCCATATTTACAGTTGACAGGTTGAAGAAGAATGACCTTATTAATCACTTCAATATGTTATGACATCATTTCAATAAATTCAATATACAAGGACAAAAAAGTACAAATGCATATGCCACAAGAAAGTTGTGCACTTTGGCAATACTACAATCATATATGCATGTTCCTTCTGAATAACATAAGATAAGTATGGATAACATCATAGAGAAAACCCAAAATTTTAACTTGAGCAATCTCATTTTCAAAAACACAAAGTCACGTAAATCTAATTTTAAACTATGCTCTATTTCGGAATAAATGTGTAACGATTATCTTATGGCCATTCGATATCAATACAAGTACTACTCAAATTCAAGCAAAATAATAAGCTGAATATATGAAAGAAAAGTATTGGTATAACATACTCCTTACAATATTATTAAAAAGTACAATTCAAAACAAACGCAATGAAGGGAGGAAACACCGCCATATTATACGAGCTATAGTTTTTGAAGCAATTTATTTCATGAAAATCAGTATTATTCATCATAGCAACCTTATTTAAAAAGCATAGCAACCTTATTAGTCAAACCAGTGAAGTAAATTGTAATGAGCATCTGCAAGGAACTTTTCAACACGGATTCGATTAAGTTCAGCTTCTTCTTTTTTCTTCTTAGAAAGTTCCTCCTGAAAATTTTAAAAGCAAGCATAAAATTAAATTAAACATAAAAAATGACATCTTATCAAATTATTATTTATATTAATTATTAATAAATTTTTTGAATTTTTGATTAATTTAATAATTTTATTTCTTTTTTAATAAATAATTAGTTATTTAAAAAAAAAAAAAAAAAAGAAGTAGGATGAAGAGATTGTGGCAAATTGGATTGGCCAGGCCTTCATGTGATGGGGGTAGTGGATGATGCACCTTACAAAAATAAGATATCAAAATGTGTTTATTTCAAGGTTAAATTACATAATTTGGAAAGATGTTTCTAAGATTCTTAGTTATAGAAATTATATTCTTACTCATGTATTTAGTAAAAGCAAAGATTTCAAAAAAAACATTTCTAAAAGTAATTAAATAAAAATTATAAAAAATATATAAATAAATATGAGTGGTAGGGAGAAGTTATAATTATTTTAATTTTTATTTTATGATAATGTTGAATTCTCACTTTTTAAACATTAGAGTAACAATAGAATAATCACGTGTAAATATTTTTGAAAATAAGAAAAATATTTTAGAGCAATTTTTAGAAATTTTAAATAGAAGAGAAAATGTTACATTTGCATTTTTGTATATCTAAAAATATAATTTCAAACCTTAAAACAAACATATTTTTTAGAGTTATCTTTCAAAATAGAGGTTATTTTAAAAAAACCTTTAATTAAGTATTATATGATTAGTCAACGGTTCTTCTTGTTATTCTTTGGAGACCTTTCATAAAGCATTTTTAATACAATAATAGAACGTTAGTAATTAAAAATGTTAATCATAACGTGTCAATATAAGAGTTGAGATTATATATTCGAACTTACTTCGACGTCTTCTTTAACATTGACGATTTCTTTTTCTTTGACTTCTTCTTTAACATTGATGATTTCTTTTTCTTTTCTTTTGCGTTTGGGAAGTGTTCCATATTTTTCATAATCTTCCACAGCTTTGAAAGAACGGCAAGTAAAACCTTCTTTCTTATGACGATATGACTGCATCACAATAATTAATTATTTAAATTTTATATTTTAGCAATAAAAAAGACAAGAGTATACGCTTTAACAAGCTTTAAGATATTGGTAAAACTAGTTCATAATATTTTCAAATTAGAATTATTAAATTGAACAATCTCATACATACACCCTGTTAGCACATAGTGTATTAGTATTCCTGCTTGTACTGTATTTATATATGTACATACATATTGTTCATGTATATGTGCCACATCAGCTTGTTATTAGTCTAAGACCACAGTGATTATCTTGTATATATATTAGTGACACATGTAACTGAAATATCCAATAGAGAAAAGTTCAGCTTATCCATAACAGATTTATGTTATTCCCTTTCTCTTCTTCGCTAGTGTTGTATCTTTCTTCTTCGTTTATGGATGCGTTTGTCACCATTAACATGGTACCAGAGCTTTAAAAGCTCTGGTAGCCATCGTCTCCTCCGATCCTTTTCTCTTCTGGATCCCCTTCTTGATCAACTTCGTCAGCTTCGTCTTCGATCGATCGATCCTATTTTCTGGTAAATTCGAATCACGCATCTATTTCGTTCCCAATTCTCGCAAATTGTTCCTTCTTTTTCAAGTCTTGCAACTCGTTATTTTTCTGCGTATCGAATTTTCTTATGTGCGATCTTGTTCATTTTATCTTTCATTGTCGGCATTCCAGAGCTTCATAGATTTCTCCACAAATTCATCAAACCATTATTATCTGCATCCAAATGAAAATCCTACATTTGTCCTTGTTACTCCTCTTCTTGATGACAAGAATTACCACAATAAGGCTCGATCAATGAACATTGCATTGATTTCAAAGAACAAGGAGCGATTCATTGATGGTACGCATCCAAAGCCTCTAGTTTCAGATGTTCTCTACGCGCCTTAGATTCTTTGCAACACAATGGTGTTAGCTTTGATTCAACGATCCATCTCAGAATCCATCGCAAGGTCTGTTTTATGGATTGAAACTGCCGTTGGTGTTTGAAGAAATCTGCAAATCCATTTTTCACAAGGTGACATTTTTCATATTCCTGATATTCAAGAAGATTTGTATAAGTTCCGCAAAGGATCTCTTGATGTTTCTAACTAATTCACCAAGATGAAGGTTACGTGGGATGAACTTGAGGCCTATAGACCAATTGCTGCTTACTCGTGTGCTACACCGTATTCTTGTGGTGCCCTTGCGTCTATAAGGAAATACTGAGAACAAGATTATGTCATCAGGTTTCTGAAAGGATTGAATGAAAAGTTCAATTAGTCCCAAACTCAAATCCTGATGATGCAGCCATTACCTGACATTGACAAAAAATTTGCTCTTGTTATTCAACAAGAAAGAGAACTCAATAGTTCTCAATATGCCATCTCCAACAGTGGTGGTACTGAAGAATATACAACTGTTAATGTCAATGTTCTTCTGGTTACAACTCTAACAAATCTGGCAACAATTACTCCAAAGGAAAGAGCAACAATTACGGTGGAGCTAAGGGTCACAATAGAGTGTGCACTCATTGTGGTATAACTAACCACACAATTGAGACGTGCTTTCTTAAACATGGCTATCCAGGTAAAGGGAAATCTCCTACAAATAATCAATCTCAATATGTGGCTTCTGTTGAAACAAGTCAGCTACCCCCCAGGAAGCAGTCGACTCAGTCCATGAATGGATTCACTCAAGAGCAATATCAAAGTATCCTGGAGTTGATTCAACAGTCTAAAACTACCTCAAAGGCCAACTCCATCTCCACGTCCCCATTTTGTCTCAAACTCTCACTCTAATCAGGATAATGGTAAGAACACTCATTTATGGATTCTTGACACTAGTGCTACCGATCACACCACTTTTGATTTAGCCAATTTTATTTCTCATAAAACCATTATTCCTATTCTTGTTAATTTGCCAAATGGATCTCATGCTACTGCCTCCATCTCTGGCAGCGTTTCCATTTCTTATGCCTTAGTTCTTCACAATGTTCTATTCTTTCCCAGTTTCCATGTCAACCTAATTTATATAGCCAAACTTATTCAAAACAATGATTGTATTGTGAACTTTACTGATAATTCATGCCAAATCCTACAGAATCATTGCAAGGAAATGATTGGTTCTGCTAATCTCCACAGAGGACTTTATATGCTCAATTCTTCACAACAAACTCATGCTTGTAATTCAGCTATACATGACACTTTTTTTCTTTGGTATTTAAGATTAGGGCACATTTGGACAACAACATGCTTCAAAAGTTTTTACTTTTATTCCTTCCAATTGTAAACAAATTACCATGTGATTCCTGTCATTTTAGTAAACAAAAGAGGTTGTGTTTTCCTCATAGTACTACTCATTCCAAAGCTCCTTTTGAACTATTGAATGCTGATTTATGGGCCCTTTTTCTACTATTTCAATGCTAGGTCATAGATATTTTTTGACTCTTGTGGATGACTATAGTAGATACACTTGAGTTATCTTCTTGAAAACCAAAGACCAAACCAAACAAAGCATCATTAATTCCCGTCCTACATTGAAAACCAATTTAACAGAACTCTTAAATGCTTTAGGTCAGATAATGGAACTGAGTTCCTTTTATTATCTGAATGTTTTTTGTCTAAAGGAGTGATTCACCAAAAATCGTGTCCTTACACACCCCAACAAAATGGGGTGGTAGAATGAAAACATTAGCATATTTCAAATATTGCTCGTTCCCTCTATTTCCATTCCAAGATTCCCCTAAACTTGTGGAATTTCTGCATTCAACACGCTGTCCATCTCATTAATAGGCTACCCACTCCATTACTCAAACTTAAGTGTCATTATGAAATCTTACACAACCATCCACCCACCATTATTCATCTCACAGTTTTTGGCTACTTAAGCTATGTTGTCTCAAACTAAGTCCACAAAACCAAGTTTGACCAAAGAGCTAGAAAAACTGTGTTTTTAGGTTTCAAAGATGGGACTAAAGGTTACATTTTTTATGACTTGTCCCACAATAACATTTTTGTGTCCAAGCATGTGACATTCTATGAAACCATTTTCCCTTTTGGTTCCAATCAAACTTCTAATCAACCCTCATCTAGTTCTCCCTCCAACCACTTTCCTGCATATGTTGATTATGAACTGTCACATTCACATTCACATCCCAATTCTACTACTCTATCCAATCCGCTTGGTAGCACAACTTCTTCATCTAACCTACAACAACAACCAAATAATCACATTCCTTCCACCACTAATAATGACAATTCAGAGAAGCAACCTGTTAACCACAAGTCTGATCATTCTGATAGTGACATTTCAAGGACACAAAGTACACCCAGTTCCCCTAGACAACAACTAAGCATTTCTCCCTCCACCCCATCTTTAAGTTCTCCCTCTATGGATAGTCCTTCTACTTGTAGAATCCTATGGTTCTTTGTCACTCCCTAATACTAATCCCTCTCTTCAAGATACTCCTCCTAACCCTCATATTAGGAAATCTACCCGTGTGTCAAATCCCCTAGTTATCTAGCTGAATACCACTGTTATCTTGCCCATAAGATCTCATATGTTCTCAATCCTCCTTCTACTCAAACTACATATCCTCTCTCCTCAGTCATCTTATATGACAAATGTTCTACAACTTACAAGAATTTTTGTTGTGTTATATCCTCTCTCTCTGAACCAACCACGTATAACCAAGCCATAAAACATGACTGTTGGGTTAATGCCATGGATATGCAGCTTAAGGCTCTTGCTGAGAATCATACATGGACTGTGGTGGATCTGCCCTCTGGTAAGGTACCAATTGGTTTTCGTTGGGTATACAAAGTTAAACATCGAGCAGATGGATCTATCGAGCGCTACAAAGCCAAATTAGTAGCCAAAGGTTATACTCAAATGGAAGGTATTGACTATTTTGACACATTCTCTTCTGTTGCCAAACTCACTACTGTTAGAGTTCTTCTTTCCCTTGCAGCTATCAAAGGATGGTATTTTGAACAACTCGATGTTAACAATTCTTTTTTGCATGGTGACTTGAATGAAGAGGTTTACATGTTCCTTCCACTTGGATTATCTGGTTATCCTTCCTCTAAAGTCTGCAAATTACAGAAATCCTTGTATGGCTTAAAACAATCCAGTCGACAGTGGTACTCCAAACTGTCTACCTTTTTGATTTACCTTGGGTACCAGTAGTCCCTAGTTGACTATTCCCTTTATGTTAAACATGATTCTTCCAATTTTACTGCCCTTCTCGTATATGTTGATGATGTTGTATTGGAATGCACTTCTTTAGTTAAAATAAAACATGTCAATGATCTTTTGAATCATAAATTCACGGTTAAGGATCTTGGGAAGCTCAGGTATTTTTTAGGTTTCGAGGTTGCTAGATCTACCGAAGGCATCTTCTTAAACCAACGAAAATACACCCTTGAACTCCTCAAAGATGATGGAGTCTTAGCAGCCAAGCGTTCATCTGTCCCTTTTGATTCAAATTTTAAATTGTCTGTTAATGAAGTTTCTCTTTTGGATAATCCATCCACATATAGGAGGCTGATTGGTAGGCTCATTTATTTGACAAATTCCCGGCCTGATATTTCTTATGCGGTTCTACATCTGAGCCAGTTTATGTCTCAGCCTCGAATACCTCATTTTTAGGCTGCAACTCGGGTGCTACAATATTTGAAATTTGTTCCTGCTACTGGTATATTGTTTTCTGTATCAAGTGACTTAAAGTTACTAGGTTTTGCTGATTCTAATTGGGCACGTTGTCCAGATACTAGAAAATCCATCACGGGTTACTGTGTCATGCTAGGTTCTTCATTATTATGTTGGAAATCCAAGAAACAACATACTGCATCTCGTTCGTCCACTAAAGCTGAGTATAGAGCTCTGGCCTCTATCACGTGTGAAATTCAATGACTGCAGTTTTTGTTTCGTGATCTATGTGTTGAATTCTCTCAACCTGCTACAATTTTCCGTGACAGTAAATCCGCTATATACTTGACACATAATCCTACTTTTTATGAGCGTAGTAAGCATATTCAGTTGGATTGTCATGTAGTTCGAGAATGGCTTTAATCCAAACTCAATCATCTGCTCCCCATCTATAATCATGATCAGTTAGCTGACATGTTGACTAAACCACTGCACTCTTCAGCTCTTAAGATATCTTTGGCCAAGTTGGGACTTTGCAACCTCCAAAGTCCAACTTGAAGGAGGATATTAGCACATAGTGTATTAGTATTCCTTCTTGTATTGTATTTATATCTGTACATACATATTGTTCATGTATATGTGCCACATCAGCTTGTTACTAGTCTTATACCACAATGATTATCTTGTATATATATTAGTGACACATGTAACTGTAATATCCAATAGAGAAAAGTTCAGTTTATCCATAACAAATTTCTGTTATTCCCTTTCTCTTCTTCGCTAGTGCTGTATCTTTCTTCTTCGTTTATGGATGCGTTTGTCACCATTAACACACCCATTTACAATTAAATGTTTTTTTTTTACATTCATAACAATCGCAATTTTTTTAAAGAATATTTAGATTTTTTTGAAAAATTGAGAGCAAGTTATCTACAACCAACTAATTAAAATCAACCATTATACTTTATTAGTTATGACAAACATATAGTTATAAAATTGAAATTGATAAAATACACATGCTTGAGTTTAATTTGTTGTGAATAATTATATCGACCACAACTTTCAAAATGCAACATAAAATTATGTATTTTTAAATTTTTTACCACATACCTTCTCAATTTTAGATCCGTCGCTTCGTAGCTTCTCTTTAACTTCCCAATTTTCAGTCCATTCTTTTGGAAAGATTTTAGAACCTCTTGTTCTTTTTGTTGATGAAGTAGATATGCATCCAGTCTAAATTCATAATGATGTTAATATATTTTTTAAAGATATTATTAAACACACTAACATATAAGAGCCTCATCCTTGTCACTTAACTTAAGCCAAAGTTAAAATTAAAAATATTAATCGAGTAGAAGTTAAAATTAAAATTTGGTATTAAAATATTAATTCAGTAGAAGTTAAAGCTAAAATTTAATATTAAAATATTAATTGAGTAGAAGTTAAAATTAAAATTTGATATTAAATAAAAATTACCTCTTTTGTTGGAGTTATGACGACATCACCATTGCCATTACCAGTAGTATTATCATCATTTGGGGTGTACACTGCTTTACCTTCCTGTAAATATTTTAAAAATCAAAACACATCAACGGAAATAAAATTGTTATATCTCACACAAAAGATTTAATAAAAATTAAATTAATAAACTCTATTACAGTATTTTAAATTTCAATTCAATTTATCAAGTACAGAGGATCTTACTTATTTATTTAATTATATTTACTAAGAGATATAAATAGTTGATGTTAATTTATAAAAGACAATTACATAATAAAAAAATGTTTATTGAATGAAAAAGGATGGAAATGGTAAAATAATATAATTTAGAGTGGTTTTTTGTACTAATAATTAAAAAAAAATTAATTTATGTTATAAGTTTTAAAAATCTTCAAAAATCAAAATCAAAGTTATTTTTTATTTATATATATTTTTAAATTAAAATAAATTTCAAACATAATCATCAAAATAAATATTCTCACAAAAAAATATTTATTAAAATAAATATTTGTGATAAACATATCTTAACAATTCATACCATTAAATTAAAAAAAATATAAATATTTACTTAATAATAATTTTAATTATAATGGATTAAAGTGGAATTGTTGGGGGATGCATGTTAAAATAGTGATGATGATCGTTATAGTCGTGATATTCAACAATTGTGGTTAGAATGGTGGTTGTGGTGACGACTAGTGAAAATTTAGAGTCGTTGCGTGATTGTTAATGATGGTAATTGATGAAAAAACTGGTGATCTGAGGTGGATATAATAGTCATCAACGATAGTTAGAATGGTTATAAATGATGGTAGAAGCGGTGTTTGATGGTGGTCAACATGGTAGGTAATGATGACCAATATGGTGGTAGGGGCCAGTCATATGGTCAGTTGAGATTAAAATGGTGGTTGGTGATTGTCATATTAGAGGTCATAGGGGGATTAAGCTTTGTCGATTATGGTTGGCAGTTGTCGTAATGGTTTTTTTTTGTTGTGAGATCATTAATCTGAGTGGTGGTTTGAGATGGTTGGAGGTTTTCGAAATGATGATTATTAGAGGTTGGAGTAATGGTCGACAATCATTAATAAATAAAAGGTGAAAAACCAAATCAAATTTATTTTTCACGAATATAAAAATTCTAAAACTCATAACCATCCTTAACAACCTTAAAAGAATATCAAATTGTGTCAATTATATTAAAATACTTACCTTTTCTTCAAAACTATCACCATTTGAAGTTCGATTTGCAGCCATGGAGCTCAAGTTGCAGGAGGAAGGGAACTTCAAATTTTATGTTTAAAATTGTTTTAAATCAAGATTATAATATATATATATATATATATATATATATATATATATATATATATATATATATATATATATATATATATATATATATATATATATATAATTTTAGTAAAAATAAATATTATTAATATTATAACATTTTTTATTTTATTATTTATTTGTATATAATTTGACTGCTATAAATGTACATAAATTCATAGATGATAAAGTTAGTCAAAATATACATAATTTATTTTCTTCAAAAGTATAATGTCTATTTTGAGTATATATAAAGTTTACAATGTTATTATGAATATTATATATATATATATATATATATATATATATATATATATATATATATATATATATATATATATATATATATATATATATATATATATATTCAAAATATTTACTATAATTATTAAAACATTTTTTATGAATGATTTTTTTATATAATGTCACAACTAAAATGTCTACAAATTCATAGATGATAAAAATTTAGTCAAAATATACGTAATACATTATAACAATTGGATGAGATGATGAAGTGTCTTTCAGATATTTAGTTATAATTTTTTTTCTGTATGCACGCTGATTCCTAGAGGAATGAGACTCTGGTAATCTAGCATTTGTGTCGAGAGGTCATGGCACTGGCCAAATATTGTTTCTACTAGAAATCAAACTCGGTATTTCCCCGATCCTTTATCCTTAGCAGGAGCTCTTTATCACTCGAGCCCATTTACTTAATTTAATTTTATATAATTTTAATAAAATGTATATATGTTATTATTTTATATATATATATATATATATATATATATATATATATATATATATATATATATATATATATATATATATATATATATATATAATTTATATAATTTGAATACTAGAAATGTACATAAATTCAGTCAAAATATACCTAATACATTATTTTAAAATATATTATGTCTATGTTAAATGTATATTATACTACTTTAAAATAATATTCTTTATATTTTGACTAAATTTATTGTCTTTGTTACTATCTCTTTATATATATATATATATATATATATATATATATATATATATATATATATATATATATATATATATATATATATATATATATATATATATATATATATATATATATATATATATATATATATATTTTTATATGTGTGTGTGTGGGGGTGGGGGGGTGGGGGGGGGGGGGGGGGGGGGGGGGACATATTAAATGAGAACTTTTGTTATTATGAAAACTGAGAACTTTTAATAGCAACCGTACGATTTAAAATCAATGCTCAAATATGCTTTATGTGATATGTATTTAAACCAGATGCTATCTATTAATTATTATCTCTTAAAATTTAAGTGAAATCTGAGGCATTGAATTTAAATCGTAGGGTTATTATTAAGAGTTCTCAGTTCTCATAACAATCAAAGTTCTCATTTGATACATCCCCATATATATATATATATATATATATATATATATATATATATATATATATATATATATATATATATATATATATATATATATATATATATATATATATATACACGATTCATTCTTATATTCTCATGTACTATGTAGATGATATTTTAATATGAGAATAAGTTTGGACCATTAAATTAAAATAAATTAAGTGAGATTAAAACATCACTTAAGTTAGTCATATGTCATTTTTATTATCATTCAACTTTTCCTCTCCCACGTAATCAAATTTTTTACAACTGAATTGTTTTAGTCACGTGACTCACAAATATCATATTTCAATTTAAATTATTTCTTTTAATATAATTATCCAGATTTATTCTAATAATCTTGTATATAAATACTATTTCGGAATAACATTACACATTTCAAAAAATAGGCATCCCCTAACGCACTTAATTTTGGAATTACACAGAAAAATATTAGGCGCGAATGAGTGGCATCATGCGATGAGCTAAAGTTGTCATTTGATCAGACCCAATTTGCTTTGGATGTGGATCACTCAGTCCAACTTAATGCGACGAGTCACATAAGGAAGTGTCAAGCATTATATATATATATATATATATATATATATATATATATATATATATATATATATATATATATATATATATATATATATATATATATATATATATATATATATATATCAAATGACTACTAGTTTAAGAAGGTTACATCATCTCTTAATAAGAGGGGGAATTGATTCCTCTTATTCCCACGATCAACACCTCAAGAATTGTGAGTATCCTCAGAAAAGGACAAGGTGAATGCACGTGCCATTTTGTATACTAGCGAATATTCTACCTAGTTAACTAAATGAATAAAAAAGAGATTTTGTTTCGCTGTTGAATCATATACCATTATATGTGAGAATTCATATAACTACTTGTTTTGGACCGATCACCAAGGCCTAGTGGGGATGAAGGCCATATACTTAGGGGAAAGCAAAGTGTAATAAATATAGGAAAAGGTGATACTCGTAACTTGCTGGGAAGAAAAACAATCAGAGCCATCACATTTGTCCTACGAGTTTTTCACAAATTTGGCCATTCCTTGAAATTCCAGTTCCAATTAAACCCCTCTATAAATAGGAGGAAAACATGCTATTTTCAGGTAACTTTACTCCCATTTGAAATTCCAGTATTCGTTTTATTTACTTATTTAAGTGTTGGAGTGTCAACCTTGTAGGTTAACTCCATACATCACATCAAAATGAAAGGCTCGCCACAATAGAATATCTAGTTCCATTTATCAAATCATCATTTTGTTCTTGTGTATAACATTGATGCTAGAACATGGTTTGGTTCTAATCATATTTTAGTGTTTTGATGATAACAAACAAATAAATTTTGTATAAGAAAACATGGTACTCTAATTATATATTTCTGATTTCAGAAGATGTATCAATACCAGCACAATCAGAACTTAGAATATATGTAAAGTTGGATAAATGCAAGAGATACTTAAGTCTTCAGGCAACTTCTGATACTGCACCAAACCGATGCGAATACATCTACAACAGAAGCTGAAATACAAAGTTGATTAGAAGATCACGAAGACTGTTTCAAAATAATGTCGTTAAAGACATAATCATTAGTAAAATGACTACAACACTCCAAAAGAGCAATTCTCAAGGTTGATTGAAGAAGCTATCCACATGCAAATCCTTGGAAGAAAACAAAAGCTAAGACAACATGTGTAATACGGTGAACTGACTTTATTTGAAATGTGCAGATAGCAAGAGTCGCCACCGACTTTTATTTTATCCAAATATCAGAAAGGCTAAAAGAACAGAAAAAACCTCTTTTAAAGAAAACTGAGTTCGGGGGATAATTTATGCAAAGGGAAGGTGTAAGGCACCCTTTGCATCCATGGTTATCCATGGGCTCTTAATTGCTTTGCTCTTTTGAAAGAAATGTAGAAGAAGAAATTTAAACCAGAACATGCAATTAAGGGAAAATTACCTTGATATTTGTAAAAAAGATTCTTTTAGCCTTTCAGAGTGAAAGGGTCTATCCATGCCATAAGAGGGCAGGAAGCCTTTCATTTGGAGGTTAACGGGTCAACGAGTTATCGTTCGCCAAAGACTGTCCCTAGCCATAGAGAGGCAGGTAGTCTAGGGGAAGGATCATAATAGCCTTTCGTTTAGGCAGCCAGAGGATACCTCAGCCTTTCGTAGGCAACTTCTGAGGGACGAGATCATGTTTAGTGTATCGAAGGCAGAATCATTAGGGACTCATGATCTTAATCGAGGCACATGGCTGAGGTATCTTCGTATTCGAGGGACATGGCTATTCTGCAAAAACACAAGGCAACAAGGCAACAGGCAACAAGAGGGGTTACCAAAAAAGTGTGTGGATGCAACAATCACGTGGTTAACTCAGAAATTATCTTATAATTAGTTATTCTAAATTGATTAATAGGCTTGCACTACCTAAGATTACCAACCACAACAGAAGGTATAAAGCAATTTAAATGCCTTCAAGGCCAATCAATACAGACTAGAAGCAGATACATAAGAATATGGGGAAGGGAATAAGAATCCAGCGGGTTTGACATAAGTAATAATTAGGCAAAAAATAGAAGAGGTAAGAGTTTTTAGGGTTACCGACTATTTGAGCTTTGGCAGCTGGCAAACCCTAAAAAGGTGGGAAAAATAGAAACCAACAAGTGTGAGTGCATTATCAGTTCAAAAGCAGGTATGGTTAACCCTAATCAAGATAAAATAGTGATAAAAGAAAAAAAAAGGAAAATGTATAAAGAACTTAGCTTCGATTGATGAAGGTTGACAATCAGGGGTTGCCTCGAGTATTGACTCAGATCCTCAGAGAATTGACAGAAAAATAAAATACAGTGAATGTATGAAAAGTTCTTTCATTGACAAGGTAGAATAAATATTACAAAGAAAAGAAAAAGAAATAATAATTGAAATTTGATCGGGACTTAGCTTTGTGAAGGGCATGGCGCGTAATCGAAAGGCATCTGAAAAGGACACAAAAAAATATATATTTTTAGTGTAGGCGTGATCTTCGGAAAACCTGACTAGCGTACAAGTTAGCCTTAATTAATAGAGTACGAATAAATTAATTGTTGGTTTTCAACCCAATTAATTAAATTGGTAAAAATCGAGTTTCGATTAAATTACCTAACCCTAATGTATATTTTAATCAATGGATAAAAATTAATTAACAAATTAAACAAATAATTTATATAAATTAAATTGATTTTAAAAAATAAAATAATATATTCTTTTACTATATATTTAAAAAATAAGTTGAAAAAACAAGTTTGTTTCTTTAAAAGATTTTTAATGAACAATATATAAAAAAACAAGTTATCTAATTAAAAAAAAGAAAAAAAAATTAAAAGACTTAACTTCTGATTTGGTGTGGCAGGTTTATGAAGGACCATGGTAGGCGCTCCTTTTGGGCTCTTGGATCTGGCTGCGCGAACATCCAAAGGCAGAGATGCGATGATGCACCATGAGGCTGCATCTTGAGGAGACACTGGATCTGTAAGAAAAAACCTGAAAAATAATATGATGGGAATGGGGATCGAACCCGTGTTCCTTGCTTCACGCACGCGTAACTTGCCATTCATACTGCACTCGTTATTTGATATAAGCATGAGACCAATATATTATAATAAGAAACGAATCAGAGAAATTTAAATGAAAAGGAACCCGCGCCCAAGCCCTCCATCTTCTTCATTGGTTTTTCTGGAAAATAACAGTACTTCCAGCCACGGTTTGGTTGTGTTGCTACAGATTCTCATCATCCCAACCTGCCATAAATCACCAAACAAAACGCAATAATAACCCCGATTGATTGTAAACGCCCCTATGAATTTATTGGAATCCCTGATTCGGTCAAAAATTTCTTCTAGAACAGATTCCCAATTTGTGAGGTTGAAAACCTAGCCATGGTAAGTCGTTCAATTCATCACTAAAATCAAATTAACCATCCAGAAAGTTTATAAACATCAATATAATCGCTAAAATACGATCAAATTTAATTTATAATATGTGTATGATAGAAATCGAAATTGGGAAATTTGCTCAAACCGTGACCAACGATGGTGCGATTCTGGAAGTGCTTGAGGACTTGTGATAACCTTGAATGCTTCAGAGAGGGTCGAACACTTGACCTTGATGCTTGGAACGCATTCACTCAACCTGGGATTTTGTCTGCTGTGTGGCTTTGTTTTCACGATTTTTGAAGCTTGGAATAGGGTACCTCTGCGGCCAAAATAAATCCTCTATCAGCTTAGAATTGTTGTGTATATATACAGCATCATATTAGGTCAGGAATTATAATTTCAATCTCTGTAATTTGGATCATGAAGATTTGATTTTGGAAGAGGTATAACAAACTTCTATTTTGGTTTTCAATCATGCCAATCAAGCCACCAATCACTCCACACGATCTCTTGCCCTCAAAAATCTGATTTGGTTTCTAAAAGGAATTTAAATGAATCTTGTATTTTTAATCCACTTATTTTTTATGATTTATTTAATATTTTTGAATGAATAAAACTCAAATAAATATTAATAAATTCATAAAAAATAAAAGGTGAAATTAGAGACTTCTCTTAAAGTCATGAGCCTGCTTAGAATCCAAATGATAGGCCCAATAGTCACATATTTCCAAACTACTTAAATTGACTTCCATGTTTCCACTTGATTGACTTTGAATAAATTTCTCAATCTTTAATAGAAGCATAATCCTAATTAAATTTTTGATTATTTTCACCAATTATTTATTTTTAAATTGAATTTTTATAAACAAAAACCCAATATAAAAAATAATAATATAATAAAAATAATAGAAAAAAAAATAAAATGAAGGCCTGGGATTATGGGCTTCTAGTGCACTCATGATCATGTTTAGAGATTCAAACTTAGGCCCATTGGTGTAAAAACTCAAAATCGCTCAACGTATCCTTTGTGCATCCCTAAAAATCACCCACCTTGCACCATTCATAACTTTTTCAATTTTGATCCCGTGAAGGTGTTATAAGACTTTTTGGAAAGCTCGATGTGTCCTCTAAATGTTCCTTTTGATCTTAGCACGATTGAATCTTCTATGTTCAAGTTATGAGCTTTTTTTGCAAAAGATGACTTTTCGTTGACCTTTCGGAGGACCCATAACGTTTTGGCTTATATCTCTTATGCGGAAGCATTTCTAAGCCTTGGACCCAACAACAAAGTTGTAGAGAATTTAATTTCCTTGAGACTGAGCTTTGGATGGGAAATTTTTGATGCTCCATGTGGGAGTTATGGCTGGTCAAAGTTCAGTTGACTTTAGAAACTTTTTGAATTGTTGATTTTTGATCTTTCCTTGATGAACCATGATCAATTCTTGATCAAATGGTGAATGGTACTTCAATATGAGGATGTTGACAAAAAATCAGGAGTTTTGACTGTACTTTGACCACAATTGACTTTTAGGTCAAACTAGTCGACTGTTGACTTTCTGAGCAATTGAGTGACCAATCCTTTGAATTGAGACATGAAATTTGTCATAGACCATATGGGATGCCTTGGAGCTTTTGATTCATTAATTTTCCTTCAGAACAACAAAACCCTAATTCTTTGAGCCTTCTTTAGGAGAGAGTGTCTTTAAGCTTTGTGCCTTGACTTGAATTTGAATAGGAGAAATAGTATGGGCAAATTTTGGGGTATGACAACTGCCCCTGTTCAATTTTCTTAAACCTGAAGATGTAGAGTGGTTTGTACGCCAGTCAGAATCTGAAGGTAGAAGAGGATTGAACACTAGAATACCTAAGAATTTGCCTTTGTCGGAGATGGGCTTGAAGATGCCATCGAGCTTGATAGAATCGAGAACCAGAATACGTCGTACGCTAGATCATTTATGGAGAATATATTGAGTCATGCGTTAGACTGAATGTAGTTTGCATCAGCAGATGATATCTGGAAAACCATGCGTTAGGCTGGAGGATATGTCGTATGTTAGATCAGATCCAATTTGCATCCTTAGATGTCTGGAAGACCGTGCGTTAGGTCGAAGAATAAGTCGTGCGTTAGACTAATTCCTTTTGCATTCGTAGATGTCTGGAAAACCGTGCGTTAGGTCGAGGAATGAGTCGTGCTTTAGACTAATATCTATTTGCATCCGTAGATGTCTGGAAAACCGTGCGTTAGGTTGAAGGATAAGTCGTGCGTTAGACTAAATCCAATTTGCATCTGTAGATGTCTGGAAAACCATGCGTTAGGTTGAAGGACGAGTTGTGTGTTAGACTAATCCAATTTGCATCCGTATGTCTGGAAGGCCGTGCGTTGGGCTGAATCTTTTGTACTGAGGAGTATTTGTTGGAGATGGGCTTAAAGATGCCATCTAGATGTTGAGACTGAAGTGTTCGAGAAGTAGTTGTTTGAATGTTGATCGTGTAGTAGATGAATTAGATTTTTGAGAGTTGGTCGTGTCAGCACCGTTCGTAGTAACTGAATTAGACTTTGGAAGCTGATCGTGTCTACACCGTTTGTGATGACGGAATTAGATCTCTTGTCATGTCAGCATCGTTCGTAGTAACTGAATAGACTGAGGAGGTCATTGATCGTGTCCACATCGTTCGTGATGGAATTAGATCTCTGAGAGTTGACCGTGTCAGTACTGTTCGTAGTAACTGAATTAGATCTTGGAAAGATGATCGTGTCAGTACCGTTCGTAGTAGCTGAATTAGATCTTGGGAAGTTGGGGATTTCGTTCATTTGTCTGTACCTGTATTCTACAACAGGCATAACAAGTTTTTATACAATGTCATGATGCACGATTATGTAATGAGTCCCTCAAAATAAATGAGAAACTTTGTATGTTATGCATGAGTTCATTATGAGATAATGTATGCGATGTATGAACATGTTTATGACGTATGACTATAACTTATGCTGTTTGAAACATCTTGATTGAGAGGATAGATCTTTCTGTTGTGGTGATTTTGATGTTTTGATCTTATCTTGGAGACGCTCAGTTGGGGATTTATGATTTCTGCTTGGGGATGATCAGTAACTTGATGTATCCTAATTGGGGATAAAAGCTATTAGGAAACCATGTTGGAGAAGAGCACAGTGTTGGAAAACCAGTAGTGTTGAAGATGTAAACTCTGTTGGGGAGCCATGTCTTTGTCGGGACGAGAACATTTGAAGATATCTTATTGATGATTACTCTGTGAAGATATGATCTTGTGAACCCGACTCTGTGGGGATACATGGGTGTCTTGAAAAGCTGCCCCCAGTATTATAGTAACTACCATTCCTGGATTTGATTAGGACACACCACTGAGTATTGATCAAGATGTCAAAACTGGACTTGCATAGATTTGCCCCTGCTAGTAGGAACTTTGGAAAGATTCGCCTCGCGAGGACTTTATGAGATGTGCACTATGGGCGACATGCCCCTAGTAATCATAGGTCCAAGACAATGCCCCAGATTGGGAAATAGCTTCATATCTACTTGGATGCATGCCCCTGATTGCTTTGGCGTCTTTGAGAGATTCTCGGAACCTTGACTTGGTTGCCCCAAATTGATCGGGAAATAGATTGAAACTCACTTGGGATGTGTGCCTTTGACTGTTTTGCATTTGAAATATTATTGGAATCTTGACTTGATTGTCCCAAAATGACTGGGCAAAACGTGCCATGCCCCTTGTATACGTAGGAGACATTGTTTCTTGGAGTAATCTTGTCTGTTGGGATAACTTTCAGCCATTAGTTGTACCCTGTGCAAATTCTTTCTGTTGCTAACATTTGAAATTATGTAGCAGAATATGTTTAATAATGAATTCATTAGATGCAATGCATACGTATGTCTTGAGTTTTTGGAAAACATTAAAGCGTGATATCTGTAAAAACACAGTGTTTGTAAAAACGTGATGTTTGTGAAAACATGATGCTTGTGAAAAAAAAGAAATATCAACTCAGCATTTGTAGTAAACCTTAAGGAGTCAGGATACCTTTTTGGCGACAATATGCTTTTCGAACTACCCATGCTTCAGTTAGGACTTTCAAGGGTTGTAACGTGGCTTGGTTCACGGTTTAAGAAACAAAGGAAAATGGCTCAAGATTTATTTATACCCATTCCCCATCTTCGCGATGTTCTTCGATCCTATGCTCAGTTAACTTTGCGTTTCATCTTTAGCAAAGCTTGAAGTGTTAACGTTGATATTTGATAGTGGTTGAAGCACCAGAAGTTTATTTGAACAGTCAATCATCCTTCTTTGTAGTTCTTTTTGCTTTGGTCGAGGATTGTAGTGACCTCTTTTTTTCTTTGATTTTTGTTATCCCTAACTTTTGCCTGATTTGCTTATTTTGTGACTACAGTCAACGGGATGTTTTGACTTTTCGATAAGTCTGCTTCATAGGTTTTGACTTAACAGCTTTTCTTTTTGGTGGATATTGACTGCATGACTTGATGATTATAGAACTCCATCATTGACTGTGTAAAACAAGCTGATATAATTAAGTTAACCGAGTAACTACCCTGCCCCGGGTTATGATTAAGGGTTCAATTGCATATGAAAGAAAACTTCTACTCCTTAGACTCAAAAGAGTTGACGAAGGATTAACATCCTTATATCTCCACTATTTAGGAATTGAAACAATGCCTGTACATCGTCAGCACAGTCTGTTCAAAAGCATACTGTATGAGTTCACGGTATCATTTTCGTCATCCTCCCTCAAAAGGCTTACAACTTTAGCAGGAGTTGAGTATCATAAAACATATGCAAAGTAAAGATGCAATTTAAAATAAGTGATAGCGAAATAATTTTTTCAAGACAAACATCTGCAATGCACTGATGATGATTATTAAAACAGATAATGTCTATCATAAGTCGAATGTTTAAACAAACAGAAAAGAAACTTGCAAATGAAAGTAGATCTAATGATCCAAAAGTTTGTCCGTCTAGACGTCAATCAGTCTTGTCATAACTAGGCATAGGAGCGGAAATCACCATAGGAGTTTTCATGAGGGTTGAATTTGATTTCCCCGTCATCAATCATATCTTTGAATCTTATTCTTCAAAGTCCAGCAATTGTAAGTGTCATGTCCAAGACTGTTGGAATGATATGCGCACCTCGCATTGGGTTTGTAGCTAGGAGCAGAGGTGTTAGAATTCTTAGGAGGATCCCTCAGGGTAACCAAATTTTCCTTTAGCAGATGTTGTAAGGCTTGAGCTATCGACATATTGATTTTTGTGAATTGACGCCTGGGTGTGTCTTGTTTGTTTTGACGACCTTGTTGAGGCGCCGGTGTGGAGATCATAACTGCCCCAATAGATTGGTCATGGTTTCTCCTTTTTTGCCCATACACAACATTGGAATCTGAATTCCCATTGAAATGCTTCTTTGTAGCACCTGAGAATGTAGCCACTTGGATCTTACCACTTCGGATGCCACTCTCGACACGTTCCCCAATTTGTATGAGTTCAGTGAATCCAGATGATGAACTTCCTAGTAAATGACTATAGAAAGGACCGGTCAGCGTACTCATAAACATATCGACCAATTCCCTATCAGTCAACGGAGGTTGAACTCTGCCAGCCAAATCTCTCCATTTTTTAGCATACTCTTTGAAACTTTCATTAGAGCCCATAGACATGCTTTGTAGTTGCATGCGAGTTGGTGCGAGGTCGGAATTATATTGGTATTTCTTATAGAAAGAAACAACCAAATCTTCTCAGGTACGAATGTGGGTACCTTCCAGCTGATAGTACCATTCGAGTTGAGTTCCAGATAAGCTTTCTTGGAAAAAGTGGATCCATAGCTTCTTATCAGCAGTATGAGGTTGAATCTTCCTTACATATGATTTCAAATGCAGTTTGGGACAGGAAATTCCGTCATACTTGGCAAAGGTAGGAGTCTTGAACTTGGGAGGGATGACAACTCCGGAGACGAGTCCTAGATCTTCAAAATCCAGTCCAGGTACCTTCTGAATTTTCATGGCTTTCATACGTTTCTCCAATAACTTGTATTTGTCATCAGGATGTTCGTTCTTATGGTAGTAATCTTCTTCTTCTTCAGAAGGCTTGGCAGCATCATGGTTACTTTTTTCCTCAGTCTTGATACTAGCATCATCATCTTGCTCATCTTCGTCACTGTCTTCAGAGGCTTTGGCATCCCTGAGCTGCAAGATCGGTCTAAGCATTTTCACCTGAGTTTTCTTACCCTTCTTCTTTTTAGTCAGCTTGGCTTCCAGCTCCTCTTGCCCCTTGGACAAATTCAAAATCAAGGCTTGGAACTCAGTGATTTGAGCTTGGAGATTTTTGACAGATTGTTCAAGATCCATGATGCTGAAATAAACAGCGAGGGAGGATGAGAAACCTATTGTAAGAAACCTGTTATGCGATGTTATGGATGCAAATGCAATGTTTTCAAGGATCTATAGGAAATTTAGTTAGCAACATTGGAAAATTATTTGGTCGCGCCTTTGTCTGAAGAAATTTGAATTTTGTCTTTGAATGTATTTCTTTGAGAATCAAGCTCACCATATCGAGTGGGTCATCGCCTCTGATTCGGGATACCTCTGAATTTGAAGGTGCATGGCTAGAGAAAAATAAATCCTCTTGCCCCTTGATAGGTACTGAGTCTCTGAATTGGAAGGTACGTGGCCAGAGGAAAATAAATCCTCTTGCCCCTAGATAGGAATTCAGTCCTTGATAAGAGCACCTGAAATTGTGCGCCCTTTATTCTTAAGATCCTTGAAAGGGTTAGTTAATCATGTTATGCTTATGATGTCATGATGTCATGATGTTATATGCGAATGCAGTTCATTAGACATAGTGTGAGTTAGTAAGGACAAACAAGTCCTTTCAACAAAACCTGCGAGGAAACGAAGGTTAGTAGCAAACACAAACAAGTCACACCAGTCACACAATTTCCTTAGGCTTGGCTTGCATGGAGTTTAGATCATGTGAGATACCCTTCCCCAAAGGTATTTCTAAGGATAAAGGTGATATCAGCAACGAGTTCTACCGAGTTACCTAGAATTGCCATCCCTCCTAAAGCACCCTCGAACATGATACATACATACCATGCAATGATACTTTGAGAAAGAACCTATCTGAGTTGTAGTATCGGGTAGCGACTATGCTCTCAACATACATCAAGAGTAGTCCCCCCACTACGTTCCTAAAAGTCAAGATGGGTTAAAGGTAACTAAAGGTCCTTAAGCTCCGACTCACCTACAGATATCCACACGAACCTCTCTCATGCAAAAGAGGCATGCGAACACCCATAGAGGCCTAACTTAAGCGTGAACTCTCATATTGACCAATACTCCACATACATGAAGGAGGTCGCCATGACTATGCCACTTCCTATCTTATGTGTACTTGAATCCGGGTGTAGGATTCGTCATTCATTTAGTTTCCAAAACAGCCCTGAAAAATAAAGCAAGCAAAGCAAACAATAGAAAACATTTAAGTGAATCCTAAGCTTTTAAGGTAACCCCTCTTTTATTCGAAAACTCCCCAACAGAGTCGCCACTTCTGTAATACGGTGAACTGACTTTATTTGAAATGTGCGGATAGCAAGAGTCGCCACCGATTTTTAATTTATCCAAATATCAGAAAGGCTAAAAGAACAGAAAAAACCTTTTTTAAAGAAAACTGAGTTCGGGGGATAATTTATGCAAAGGGAAGGTGTAAGGCACCCTTTGCATCATTGGTTATCCATGGGCTCTTAATTACTTTGCTCTTTTGAAAGAAATGTAGAAGAAGTGAATACAGACTTTAGCTTCGTAAATGAGCGTAGCCATATTGAAGGTTTTTAAGAAAAGGGTAGAAAAAGGAATTTAAACCAGAGCATGCAATTAAGGGCAAATTACCTTGATATTTGTAAAAAAGATACTTTTAACCTTTCAGAGTGAAAGGGTCTATCCATGCCATAAGAGGGCAAGAAGCCTTTCATTTGGAGGTTAACGGGTCATCGAGTTATCGTTCGCCAAAGAGTGTCCCTAGCCATAGAGAGGCAGGTAGTCTAGGGGAAGGATCATAATAGCCTTTCGTTTAGGAAGCCAGAGGATACCTCAACCTTTCATAGGCAACTTCTAAGGGACGAGATCATGTTTAGTGTATCGAAGGAAGCATCATTAGGGACTCATGATCTTAATCAAGGCAACATGGCTGAGGTATCCTCGTATTCAAGGGACATGGCTATTCTGCAAAAACACAAGGCAACAAGGCAACAGGCAACAAGAGGGGTTACCAAAAAAGTGTGTGGGTGCAACAATCACGTGGTTAATTTAGAAATTATCTTATAATTAGTTATTCTAAATTGATTAACAGGCTTGCACTCCCTAAGATTACCAACCACAACAGAAGGTATAAAGCAATTTAAATGCCTTCAAGGCCAATCAATACAGACTAGAAGCAGATACATAAGAATATGGGGAAGGGAATAAGAATCCAGCGGGTTTGACATAAGTAATAATTAGGCAAAAAATATAAGAGGTAAGAGTTTTTAGGGTTACCGACTATTTGAGCTTTGGCAGCTGGCAAACCCTAAGAAGGTGGGAAAAATAGAAACCAACAAGGGTGAGTGCATTATCAGTTCAAAAGCAGGTATGGTTAACCCTAATCAAGATAAAACAGTGATAAAAGAAAAAAAAGGGAAAATGTATAAAGAACTTAGCTTCGATTGATGAAGGTTGACAATCGGGGGTTGCCTCGAGTATTGACTCAGATGCTCAGAGAATTAACAGAAAAATAAAATACAGTGAATGTATGAAAAGTTCTTTCATTGACAAGGTAGAATAAATATTAAAAAGAAAAGAAAAAGAAATAATAAATGAAATTTGATCGGGACTTAGCTTTGTGAAGGGCATGGCGCGTAATCGAAAGGCATCTGAAAAGTTAACCCTGAAAAGGACACAAAAAAATATATATTTTTAGTGTAGGCGTGATCTTCGGAAAACCTGACTAGGGTACAAGTTAGCCTTAATTAATAGAGTACGAATAAATTAATTGTTGGTTTTCAACCCAATTAATTAAATTGGTAAAAATCGAGTTTCGATTAAATTACCTAACCCTAATGTATATTTTAATCAATGGATAAAAATTAATTAACAAATTAAACAAATAACTTAAATAAATTAAATTGATTTTAAAAAATAAAATAAATATATTCTTTTACTATATATTTAAAAAATAAAATAAATATATTCTTTTACTATATATTTAAAAAATAAGTTGAAAAAACAAGTTTGTTTCTTTAAAAGATTTTTAATGAACAATATATAAAAAAACAAGTTATGTAATTAAAAAAAAGAAAAAAAAATTAAAAGACTTAACTTCTGATTTGGTGTGGCAGGTTTATGAAGGACCATGGTAGGCGCTCCTTTTGGGCTCTTGGATCTGGCTGCGCGAACATCCAAAGGCAGAGATGCGATGATGCACCATGAGGCTGCATCTTGAGGAGACACTGGATCTGTAAGAAAAAACCTGAAAAATAATATGATGGGAATGGGGATCGAACCCGTGTTCCTTGCTTCACGCACGCGTACCTTGCCATTCCTACTGCACTCGTTATTTGATATAAGCATGAGGCCAATATATTATAATAAGAAACGAATCAGAGAAATTTAAATGAAAAGGAACCCGCGCCCAAGCCCTCCATCTTCTTCATTGGTTTTTCTGGAAAATAACAGTACTTCCAGCCACAGTTTGGTTGTGTTGCTACAGATTCTCATCATCCCAACCTGCCATAAATCACCAAACAAAACGCAATAATAACCCCGATTGATTGTAAACGCCCCTATGAATTTATTGGAATCCCTGATTCGGTCAAAAATTTCTTCTAGAACAGATTCCCAATTTGTGAGGTTGAAAACCTAGCCATGGTAAGTCGTTCAATTCATCACTAAAATCAAATTAACCATCCAGAAAGTTTATAAACATCAATATAATCGCTAAAATACGATCAAATTTAATTTATAATATGTGTATGATAGAAATCGAAATTGGGAAATTTGCTCAAACCGTGACCAACGATGGTGCGATTCTGGAAGTGCTTGAGGACTTGTGATAACCCAGAATGCTTCAGAGAGGGTCGAACACTTGACCTTGATGCTTGGAACGCATTCACTCAACCTGGGATTTTGTGTGCTGTGTGGCTTTGTTTTCACGATTTTTGAAGCTTGGAATAGGGTACCTCTGCGGCCAAAATAAATCCTCTATCAGCTTAGAATTGTTGTGTATATATACAGCATCATATTAGGTCAGGAATTATAATTTCAATCTCTGTAATTTGGATCATGAAGATTTGATTTTGGAAGAGGTATAACAAACTTCTATTTTGGTTTTCAATCATGCCAATCAAGCCACCAATCACTCCACACGATCTCTTGCCCTCAAAAATCTGATTTGGTCTCTAAAAGGAATTTAAATGAATCTTGTATTTTTAATCCACTTATTTTTTATGATTTATTTAATATTTTTGAATGAATAAAACTCAAATAAATATTAATAAATTCATAAAAAATAAAAGGTGAAATTAGAGACTTCTCTTAAAGTCATGAGCCTGCTTAGAATCCAAATGATAGGCCCAATAGTCACATATTTCCAAACTACTCAAATTGACTTCCATGTTTCCACTTGATTGACTTTGAATAAATTTCTCAATCTTTAATAGAAGCATAATCCTAATTAAATTTTTGATTATTTTCACCAATTATTTATTTTTAAATTTAATTTTTATAAACAAAAACCCAATATAAAAAATAATAATATAATAAAAATAATAGAAAAAAAAATAAAATGAAGGCCTGGGATTATGGGCTTCTAGTGCACTCATGATCATGTTTAGAGATTCAAACTTAGGCCCATTGGTGTAAAAACTCAAAATCGCTCAACGTATCCTTTGTGCATCCCTAAAAATCACCCACCTTGCACCATTCATAACTTTTTCAATTTTGATCCCGTGAAGGTGTTATAAGACTTTTTGGAAAGCTCGATGTGTCCTCTAAATGTTCCTTTTGTCTTAGCACGATTGAATCTTCTATGTTCAAGTTATGAGCTTTTTTTGCAAAAGATGACTTTTCGTTGACCTTTCGGAGGACCCATAATGTTTTGGCTTATATCTCTTATGTGGAAGCATTTCTCAGCCTTGGACCCAACAACAAAGTTGTAGAGAATTTAATTTCCTTGAGACTGAGCTTTGGATGGGAAATTTTTGATGCTCCATGTGGGAGTTATGGCTGGTCAAAGTTCAGTTGACTTTAGAAACTTTTTGAATTGTTGATTTTTGATCTTTCCTTGATGAACCATGATCAATTCTTGATCAAATGGTGAATGGTACTTCAATATGAGGATGTTGAAAAAAAATCAGGAGTTTTGACTGTACTTTGACCACAGTTGACTTTTAGGTCAAACTAGTCGACTGTTGACTTTCTGAGCAATTGAGTGACCAATCCTTTGAATTGAGACTTGAAATTTGTCATAGACCATATGGGATGCCTTGGAGCTTTTGATTCATTAATTTTCCTTCAGAACAACAAAACCCTAATTCTTTGAGCCTTGTTTAGGAGAGAGTGTCTTTAAGCTTTGTGCCTTGACTTGAATTTGAATAGGAGAAATAGTATGGGCAAATTTTGGGGTATGACAACTGCCCCTGTTCAATTTTCTTAAACCTGAAGATGTAGAGTGGTTTGTACGCCAGTCAGAATCTGAAGGTAGAAGAGGATTGAACACTAGAATACCCAAGAATTTGCCTTTGTCGGAGATGGGCTTGAAGATGCCATCGAGCTTGATAGAATCGAGAACCAGAATACGTTGTACGCTAGATCATTTATGGAGAATATATTGAGTCATGCGTTAGACTGAATGTAGTTTGCATCAGCAGATGATGTCTGGAAAACCATGCGTTAGGCTGGAGGATATGTCGTATGTTAGATCAGATCCAATTTGCATCCTTAGATGTCTGGAAGACCGTGCGTTAGGTCGAAGAATAAGTCGTGCGTTAGACTAATTCCTTTTGCATTCGTAGATGTCTGGAAAACCGTGCGTTAGGTCGAGGAATGAGTCGTGCTTTAGACTAATATCTATTTGCATCCGTAGATGTCTGGAAAACCGTGCGTTAGGTTGAAGGATAAGTCGTGCGTTAGACTAAATCCAATTTGCATCTGTAGATGTCTGGAAAACCATGCGTTAGGTTGAAGGACGAGTCGTGTGTTAGACTAATCCAATTTGCATCCGTATGTCTGGAAGGCCGTGCGTTAGGCTGACTCTTTTGTACTGAGGAGTATTTGTTGGAGATGGGCTTAAAGATGCCATCTAGATGTTGAGACTGAAGTGTTCGAGAAGTAGTTGTTTGAATGTTGATCGTGTAGTAGATGAATTAGATTTTTGAGAGTTGGTCGTGTCAGCACCGTTCGTAGTAACTGAATTAGACTTTGGAAGCTGATCGTGTCTACACCGTTTGTGATGACGGAATTAGATCTCTTGTCATGTCAGCATCGTTCGTAGTAACTGAATAGACTGAGGAGGTCATTGATCGTGTCCACATCGTTCGTGATGATGGAATTAGATCTCTGAGAGTTGACCGTGTCAGTACTGTTCGTAGTAACTGAATTAGATCTTGGAAAGATGATCGTGTCAGTACCGTTCGTAGTAGCTGAATTAGATCTTGGGAAGTTGGGGATTTCGTTCATTTGTCTGTACCTGTATTCTACAACAGGCATAACAAGTTTTTATACAATGTCATGATGCACGATTATGTAATGAGTCCCTCAAAATAAATGAGAAACTTTGTATGTTATGCATGAGTTCATTATGAGATAATGTATGCTATGTATGAACATGTTTATGACGTATGACTATGACTTATGCTGTTTGAAACATCTTGATTGAGAGGATAGATCTTTCTGTTGTGGTGATTTTGATGTTTTGATCTTATCTTGGAGACGCTCAGTTGGGGATTTATGATTTCTGCTTGGGGATGATCAGTAACTTGATGTATCCTGATTGGGGATAAAAGCTATTAGGAAACCATGTTGGAGAAGAGCACAGTGTTGGAGAACCAGTAGTGTTGAAGATGTAAACTCTGTTGGGGAGCCATGTCTTTGTCGGAACGAGAACATTTGAAGATATCTTATTGATGATTACTCTGTGAAGATATGATCTTGTGAACCCGACTCTGTGGGGATACATGGGTGTCTTGAAAAGCTGCCCCCAGTATTATAGTAACTACCATTCCTGGATTTGATTAGGACACACCACTGAGTATTGATCAAGATGTCAAAATTGGACTTGCATAGATTTGCCCCTGCTAGTAGGAACTTTGGAAAGATTCGCCTCGCGAGGACTTTATGAGATGTGCACTATGGGCAACATGCCCCTAGTAATCATAGGTCCAAGACAATGCCCCAGATTGGGAAATAGCTTCATATCTACTTGGATGCATGCCCCTGATTGCTTTGGCGTCTTTGAGAGATTCTCGGAACCTTGACTTGGTTGCCCCAGATTGATCGGGAAATATTTTGAAACTCACTTGGGATGTGTGCCTTTGACTGTTTTGCGTTTGAAATATTATTGGAATCTTGACTTGATTGTCCCAAATTGACTGGGCAAAACGTGCCATGCCCCTTGTATACGTAGGAGACATTGTTTCTTGGAGTAATCTTGTCTGTTGGGATAACTTTCAGCCATTAGTTGTACCCTGTGCAAATTCTTTCTGTTGCTAACATTTGAAATTATGTAGCAGAATATGTTTAATAATGAATTCATGAGATGCAATGCATACGTATGTCTTGAGTTTTTGGAAAACATTAAAGCGTGATATTTGTAAAAACGCAGTGTTTGTAAAAACGTGATGTTTGTGAAAACATGATGCTTGTGAAAAAAAAGAAATATCAACTCAGCATTTGTAGTAAACCTTAAGGAGTCAGGATACCTTTTTGGCGACAATATGCTTTTCGAACTACCCATGCTTCAGTTAGGACTTTCAAGGGTTGTAACGTGGCTTGGTTCACGGTTTAAGAAACAAAGGAAAATGGCTCAAAATTTATTTATACCCATTCCCCATCTTCGCGATGTTCTTCGATCCTATGCTCAGTTAACTTTGAGTTTCATCTTTAGCAAAGCTTGAAGTGTTAACATTGATATTTGATAGTGGTTGAAGCACTAGAAGTTTATTTGAACAGTCAATCATCCTTCTTTGTAGTTCTTTTTGCTTTGGTCGAGGATTGTAGTGACCTCTTTTTTTCTTTGATTTTTGTTATCCCTAACTTTTGCCTGATCTGCTGATTTTGTGACTACAGTCAACGGGATGTTTTGACTTTTCGATAAGTCTCCTTCATAGGTTTTGACTTAACAACTTTTCTTTTTGGTGGATATTGACTGCATGACTTGATGATTATAGAACTCCATCATTGACTGTGTAAAACAAGCTGATATAATTAAGTTAACCGAGTAACTACCCTGCCCCGGGTTATGATTAAGGGTTCAATTGCATATGAAAGAAAACTTCTACTCCTTAGACTCAAAGGGGTTGAAGAAGGATTAACATCCTTATATCTCCACTGTTTAGGAATTGAAACAATGCCTGTACATCGTCAGCACAGTCTATTCAAAAGCATACTGTATGAGTTCACGGTATCATTTTCGTCATCCTCCCTCAAAAGGCTTACAGCTTTAGCAGGAGTTGAGTATCATAAAACATATGCAAAGTAAAGATGCAATTTAAAATAAGTGATAGCGAAATAATTTTTTCAAGACAAACATCTGCAATGCACTGATGATGATTATTAAAACAGATAATGTCTATCATAAGTCGAATGTTTAAACAAACAGAAAAGAAACTTGCAAATGAAAGTAGATCTAATGATCCAAAAGTTTGTCCGTCTAGACGTCAATAAGTCTTGTCATAACTAGGCATAGGAGCGGAGATCACCATAGGAGTTTTCATGAGGGTTGAATTTGATTTCCCCGTCATCAATCATATCTTTGAATCTTATTCTTCAAAGTCCAGCAATTGTAAGTGTCATGTCCAAGACTGTTGGAATGATATGCGCACCTCGCATTGGGTTTGTAGCTAGGAGCAGAGGTGTTAGAATTCTTAGGAGGATCCCTCAGGGTAACCAAATTTGCCTTTAGCAGATGTTGTAAGGCTTGAGCTATCGACATATTGATTTTTGTGAATTGACGCCTGGGTGTGTCTTGTTTGTTTTGACGACCTTGTTGAGGCGCCGGTGTGGAGATCATAACTGCCCCAATAGATTGGTCATGGTTTCTCCTTTTTTGCCCATACACAGCATTGGAATCTGAATTCCCATTGAAATGCTTCTTTGTAGCACCTGAGAATGTAGCCACTTGAATCTTACCACTTCGGATGCCACTCTCGACACGTTCCCCAATTTGTATGAGTTCAGTGAATCCAGATGATGAACTTCCTAGTAAATGACTATAGAAAGGACTGGTCAGCGTACTCATAAACATATCGACCAATTCCCTATCAGTCAACGGAGGTTGAACTCTGCCAGCCAAATCTCTCCATTTTTTAGCATACTCTTTGAAACTTTCATTAGAGCCCATAGACATGCTTTGTAGTTGCATGCGAGTTGGTGCGAGGTCGGAATTGTATTGGTATTTATTATAGAAAGAAACAACCAAATCTTCTCAGGTACGAATGTGGGTACCTTCCAGCTGATAGTACCATTCGAGTTGAGTTCCAGATAAGCTTTCTTGGAAAAAGTGGATCCATAGCTTCTTATCAGCAGTATGAGGTTGAATCTTCCTTACATATGATTTCAAATGCAGTTTGGGACAGGAAATTCCGTCATACTTGGCAAAGGTAGGAGTCTTGAACTTGGGAGGGATGACAACTCCGGAGACGAGTCCTAGATCTTCAAAATCCAGTCCAGGTACCTTCTGAATTTCCATGGCTTTCATACGAGTCCTCGTTTGTCCTTTTTCGGGATGAGACACCTGATGCCTTCTTTGGGCTCGAGTGCTCAAAAAATGATTTTTCTTTTGTACCGACCAAACTTTTTATTGTTTCCAAAGTAGGAAAAGGAAAAAAGCTGCAATAACCTAAAAAGTGGGGGAGAGATTCCGGGTAAGAGGGTTGGTTATACGAAGGGAAGGTATTAGCACCCAACGTATCTATAGTACTCTATAGGTTTCTTTGTTTTGTTTATTCCATTCTTGTTGTGGTGGAGGTTCTTGTGAAATAGGTGGGACCTAAGGTGTTTGTTTGATTATGCTCGCAAAGATCATCGCGATCCTCTGCATACATATCCCTTAGAGGGAATCAGAGCATCTGTAGCTCGGGGTCTACGGGTGCTAAGGTTTGAATGGTTTTTTTTTGTTTTGTTTTGCTCGCCAAGGATACGCCCTTGTGCCTACGTATTCTCAAAGGGATGTTGAGAAAGTCAGAGCAATCGTAGTTCCCACTTATGCTAGTGGAAGCAAAGGAAAAGAGACAAATGTCATCTAAATGTTCGATGTATCTAATCTATATCATCACATACATCTGTTTGATTTTTGTCTGAAAATCTTTTCATTATAAGCCCTGGGCTGTGCCACTTATGGCGCTTAGAATGATAAAGATGTTTTTGTTGTTTAACCAGCCTTGTGGCAAAAACTTTCAATGAAGTCAGCCTTGTGACAAAAAGTTTTGATTAATCAGCCAGCCTTGTGGCAAAAGTTTCAATGAAGTCAGCCTTGTGACAAAAACTTTGATTAATCAGCCAGTACGGTGGCAAAACGGTTTGATTGATTAGCCAGCCTTGTGGCAAAAAAGTTTGATTGATTGATTGTTTGATTGTTTGTGATGGTATAGAAGAGATACTCCTATCATAGAGATGATAAATGTCTAATCTCCTAGGGTATTTGTTTTGGATATTGGGGATGCTTATAAGAAGCCCGTGGGTCCTTGTACGAAGCCCAAGAGGAGGCTATCCGAGGGTCCTTGCATTGCAAGCCCAAGAGGAGGCTATGGGAGGGACAATCCAGGGTCCTTGCATTGTAAGCCCAAGAGGAGGCTATGGGAGGGTCACTCGTTTGTACAAAGCCCAAGGGGAGGCATGGTATAGTTGGTTTGAGCTCTTAGAGCGATTTCACCGGGAAACCATACTCTATGTCCTTACCTAAACTAGGGAGATTCTTTGCACGAAGCCCAATAGGAGGCTATGGGGAACCTAGTGTTGTACTAAGTTGAATAAGCACACATATCACACATATGAACAAACATGAACAAGTATGAACAAGCACATATATATGACAAAGTATGTGTATATAATGGAGTTTATGAAGGAAATATACCTGTAAGCATGATCCATTTGTATACACAGGGCTCGGGACTCATACTCGGGGAGAGGTCCACTTGAGTTTATTCAAAGCTATGTAAACAAGTATTTACAAAAGGGCTTGGGACTTATACCTACATGGAGGCCCATGGTATTTTTTGGGAAGGTTTAAAGAAAACCTTCATTTTTGGTTTGTTATTCAAAGTTTAAAAAACAGATTGAGATATGTACAAAAATGTATGTGTACAATGAAATACCTAATTTCATGTACAGGAATGGGTATGCACAAAAGGGGCTTGGGACTTATACCTACGTGGAGGCCCGTGTTTTATTTTATAAAACATGGTTGATTGTTTATTTACAAACGCGTCGTTTCGTCGTTTTGAAAACAGTTTGAAAAGTATTGTTTTGAAAGAGTTTTCTGTACAAAGAAAAACTGTGAAAAGAAAGAGGAAAGGGACTTATACTCTCTAATATTCGAGAGGCCCATATCGCTTTGAAAATCAATTGATCAAATAAAAAGATTTAATCAATAGTTTCAAAAAGAGATGGTTTATCGTTTTTTTGAAAAGAATTGCGATCGCTTGTTTTAAAACGATTTGAAATTGAAAGAAATCAAATTAATCAAGATAAACAAAAAAGATTATGCTTAATTAACACCTAAATGATTAGGGTTTGATCACAAAATATTTATAAGTGATTAGGTTTGAAAATTAAATGAAAAAACAATATTTAAAGTATTTAAAAACATTTAAAAATGTATCATTTTAAACCTAATTAAAAACATATTAAATAAATCTTTTTTTGTGATTTTTTTTGATATTCATAAAATATATATATTAAATAAGAGGTGTGTAAAAAATGAATGAAAAATGAATTAATTTGGTTAGTTAAATAATTAATTGAAGTTGTGAAGAAAATGAAAGAAAATAGGTACTAAAAAATTGGTTTTGTCTCTACAAGGGTTTGAACCCACGACCTCACGCTCACCACTCAAAAACATAACCAACTGGACCACGCGCGTGGTCTGATTATCAAAGGCAAGGATTAGGTTATATTTTGAGTCAAGTTACTAAATTCAGCTTCAAAAATATGGCGCCAAGAACATGAATCCCAATTGAATTTGAAAATTCTGGAAACTGGATCAAATTGATCAAGTGAAGGGTCTAATTCACTCGTTTTTTCACAAGGATCACGATGGTGGTCTTTAATTCCATTTATTTTCACTCTAAGGGGGTCAATTCTCTGATGAACACGAAGAACCCTAATTCTATGATTCATTCTAAAATCGTGTATGTGCAAGTTAAGATGCAATTGATTGAGGGTTAATGATCCTCATAGGTGCAGAAACAAGATGGTATGCTCACATTTCATTTATGATGCGTGCAAGTATGAGTTTGAAGTTCATGAGACTTACCTTCAAAAACGGCCAAAGTGGAGATTGAATTCTTCAGTAGAGGTGTTACAGATGCTTTGCAATGATCTGGATAGCTTCAATGATGATTATGGAACATGTTTGGATGCTTGGAGTGAACTGAATTCATCTGAGCATAGCCATGGGACCCGATCTGCAGTTGCTTGGAGTGAGGATCGAATTTGAAGATTATGAGGTTACATGTCATATGTGAGTGTTTGGATCATTCATATGAAGTATATGGAGGGTGTTAGAAGTGATAGTTTGGGCAGATATGGCTTGATGTGAGAATTGGCATGTTAAGGTTCACTTTATGCAAACATGGAGGTGAGATGGTGATTCTGAGTTTTAAGGTGTTTTTGGGTGTGTGGATGGATCAAACACATCACATTTGATGTTTATGGGATGTTAGAACCCTCACTTTGCTCAGAAATTGCAAGAAATGGAAATTGCAATTCTCCCTCTTTGAAACTCATGAAACTTGTAACTTAAGAAAGAAGAGAGAAAACCTATGATTATGAGGTTTTGGTGTGAGTTTGAAGATGATTTGAACCTCTATTTATAGGCCAAGGATTCTGAATGCAAAGCTCTTGCAAGTTGATCAAGAAGTGATGATTTGGCTTAAGAGATAAAATGGAATCTTTCACATTAAATGCAAATGGTTAAAAGTGACTTAACCATGGTTATTTCTCTAGCTTCTTATCCTCTTCCATTCTGATCTTCAAATCAGAAAATATCATTCAATTATTGCTTCTATGCATCATTGCTTGGATTATAGGTCATGTAGTCTTGAAACTTAGTGAAAAATGGTGCAAATCCAAGTGAAAATGATCACTAATGTCAAAATTCAAAACCATGGCTACACTCCATATTTTTTCATGCTCTTGGTCATTTTGGAAAGCTCATATTACACACTTCAAAACCCTATTTGAAAGTTTCTTCAAGACCTTTAAGGAAATGGGTGAAAAAGATCCATGAACTTTGAAGAAAATGAAGTCTTAAGTGAAATTTTCAAAAGATACCAACTTTGAAGCTCCATATCTCTTAAATGGTTGATCTTTTGGAAAACAATTATATGTGACAAAGTTGTTCATTGGATCAAAATCTATAACTTTCATGTTGGAAGTTTTTTTCAGTTTGTAGGTGAAATTTTGAGTTATTCCCTTCCAAAGTTTGGAAAAAACCATGAAAAACACTTAGAAATTTTTCTAAGTATGGAAAGTCAAACTTTTGACTTTTTGATTCTTGATTGATTTTCTTGATTTTTCTTGATCAAATGACTTCATATATCATACATTGATGATTAAAAACTTCAAAAGTCATGGTTGACCAAAATTCTCCAAAAGTCAATGGTGATCTTGTACAGTTGACTTTTTCAGACGAATCGCGTTTCTGGAGATTTCAAATGAACCAAGCTATCCTCACCAAATGAATGGTATGAATGGATCATATTGAAGCATTAGAGGATATTGAGCCATGGTTTGAGTTGTGACACCATGTCCTGATAAAAGGTCAGTTGTTCAGTGAATTAGGTCAAAAAACCCTAATTGTCGACCTGATAAAATTGATGACTGTGGATCTTGAATTGAGATGCAATTTCCATTGGATATTGTCATAGGGATTATTTGAGGATGATTGAAACCTTTGATTGACTCCCTGGGGATTTTTAGGGTTTCCCAAATGTGATCCCTGATTTTAGTCCCTGATAGTTCAAAACCCTAATCTGATGATTTGAAATTTCACTGTTGATCAATCCTTGTGTAGGAGATGTCTTGAGTCAATGGATTAGGTCAAAATGATGTACTTGGGGTCTTGAGGTCATGTCCCAAGTCATTAGGTCAAATCCTGAGCAAAAGTCAGGAGTGTGCTATCTTCAGTCAAAACCCTAATTCAGTCGATTCAGAGCCTTTGAGCTTGTTGAAATGAATCTCTGTGGACCAAATGTTGATTGTTGATGAAGATGATTCATTTGAGATGAAGGGGGAACAAAACCCTAATTGATTGTTACTTGTACTGATGAGTGATTTCCTGATTAAATCCTGCTGAGTCACAAGTAGCAAACACAAGCTATGCAATTTGTTAGGGATGCAAATGATGCATATGCAATGATATGAGGTGGTATCTTAGGTCAAAAATTGGGGTATGACAGATGCCCCTATTTAAGTTTCTTCAACCTGAGACATGAAGATTGAAAATCTTCGTTTTGATAGGGTGGAAGAGACTTAAATATCAGAAGGCGCAAATTTTGGACCTAAGATACCAAAATTGCGAATGATGCAAGGATATCTTTACCGAGGGGATATTAAGAACTGACTCCGCTGGGGAAAAGAGATCGGGAAGGATGTCTCAATCCGTTTTAGGAAGAGAATCCGTTTTGTCTTTTCGGGAAAGCAAGTGTATGCTTCACCGGGGAATGATAGCTTTGTAAGAAAAGCTTACCTATCGACATTATCGACTATCAGCATGGGGATAGACTTGTTTAATAATGCGAAGGTGAAAGGTATGAAACTGTATTACCGACTATCAGCATGGCGATAGACTTGACAAGGTAAAAAGAGTTTCAAAGGTTCGGTTAATATTACCGACTATCAGCCTTGTGATAGACATGTTAAATAATATAACCAGAACAAAAGGTTACCGACTACCAGTCTCGTGATAGTGGTTTTGAAGACATGATCAATTATCAGCCGAGTGATAAAATGATCTTGGAGACTTTGTTAGGGAAATTACTGGTTATTCAGCCTTGTGAACAGTAATAAGGCCCTGATTGTCAAATGGTCTTCATGATTGATTTCCTAGAGAGGAAAAATCTTTTGAAAGAGAAATAAGCTGCTCAGACGATGAGGCTATTGCTTATTGTCTGTTTTCACGACTCTATTTGGGAATCGGAATTTGAATCTTTGGTAAAGACAGGGTTCTATCCATGAATGAATTGGAAAGAAACAGTCAAACAAGACTTTGTACCCATGAGGAATGAACTCAAATGGGGATTTTCTCCTTTGTTTTGAGAGGAGAAAACTAAAGCAACCTTCTTCCACGAGGAATGATCTCAGTGGGGGAACTGGAGAAAGAATATGTTCTTTTCTGCTTATGGGTGACAACCTACTGGAGAGATGACACGCCCGTACCTGTTTCTTTTTTCTTCTTCTTTTTTCTTTTTTTCCTTTTTTTCTTTCTTTTTCTTTTTGAGGATAAATATATCCTGAATGAATGATTTCGAAGCAATCATTAAAAAATGCAAGAATGCATAAATGATGCAAATATGTATGAATGATGAATGTCATGAATGTCGCATGCATGTTGACAATACTGACAGACAAATAAGTATACTGGAGAGGGACCGATGTCGCAATACAACCAGATACTTGGCAAATGTTCTTCAACACGGTGTAGATAACACAGGTGATGAATGGTGTTGCGTGCTTTAATCTTCTCTGGGGATGATAAGCATCTTTTCTTATTGAGATGGAAGAACCTCTTCACTGGAGATGGAAAATCTTCGTCACTGGGGATAAAAGACCTTCTTCACTGGGGATAGAAGAGCTTTTTCTATCATAATCTTTGATTCATCCTATGGAGATAGCTGTTGATGTTCCTTCTGTTGTTCACAATTCAAAGGAAAGTTTCGCTTTTATTTTGAAAAAGTGAAGTAAAATTCATTTAAAACCTTTTTTTCTTTTCTTTCAAAAACGAATAACACAATTAAAGCGTCATTTTGCAAGCTAAAAGAAATTAGAGATTGCAAACAAGTGGGCACAAGGCTCAAATTTATTTAATAGGATGGTAATCAGCTAAAGGCGTGATTCCATGGAGTATTTACAAAAGTTGGAAATGGTAATTATGCGGAAAAGGCTACATTGAAAGTAATAACCACTATTCCCCCCAACAACTTTGAGTTCCAACTGTGCTTGTTGCTTCAGATTGGCAATGATTTGATTGAAGATCCTCTGATGAAGTACAGACTCTTCAGGTGACGAAGTACAGACTGATGCAGTTACTTTGTCATAAATCCCTAATTTTTGCCTAGATTGCCCTTTCAGGTTTTCAATCTACCAGGATGAATTTTTTCTGTTTTTGTCTCTAATTTTTGCCTGGACCGCCCTTTCGGGTTTTCAGTCCACCGAGACGCTCATTTTTGCCTAAGTCGCCCTTTGCGGGTTTTCGACTTACCGAGCTGTTCTTTTGTATTTTTTAGACAAAGTATTTCTTGACTGCATCAGCATTCACAGGATGTGGGAGTTCATCACCATCCAAGGTTGTAAGAATCATGGCGCCGCCAGAAAATGTTCTTTTGACAACATACGGGCCTTCGTAATTAGGAGACCATTTGCCCCTAGAATCTGGTTGAAAAGACAAGATCTTTTTAAGCACGAGGTCGCCTTCTTGAAATTCACGAGGTCGAACCTTTTTGTTGAAGGCTTGTTTCATCCTTGCTTGGTATAACTGTCCATGGCATAGAGCAGTCATACGTTTTTCTTCGATTAAGTTCAACTGATCGTATCTGCTTTGACACCATTCAGCCTCTGATAACTTGGTCTCCATGAGGACTCTCATTGATGGAATTTCAACTTCTACGGGGAGCACAGCTTCCATGCCGTATACTAGAGAAAAGGGAGTTGCCCCTGTTGAAGTACGCATTGAAGTACGGTACCCATGTAAAGCAAATGGCAGCATTTCGTGCCAGTCTTTGTAAGTGACGACCATTTTCTGGACGATCTTCTTAATGTTCTTGTTAGCAGCTTCAACGGCGCCGTTCATTTTTGGTCTGTAAGGAGAAGATTTATGATGCTCAATCTTGAATTCCTCACATAATTCTTTCATCATCTTGTTGTTCAAGTTTGAACCATTGTCAGTAATGATCTTGCTGGGAATACCATATCGGCAAATGATGTTATTCTTGATAAACCTCACAACCACTTGTCTTGTAACATTGGCGTAAGATGCTGCTTCGACCCATTTGGTGAAGTAATCAATGGCTACTAAGATGAAACGATGACCGTTTGAAGCTTTTGGTTCGATCATTCCAATCATGTCGATACCCCACATGGAGAAAGGCCATGGAGATGAGAGAACGTTGAGTAGAGTCGGTGGCACATGGATCTTATCTGCGTAGATCTGGCACTTGTGACATCTCTTCACGTGTTTACAACAATCAGATTCCATTGTCAACCAATAGTATCCTGCCCTTAAGATCTTTTTGGACATTGCATGCCCGTTTGAATGAGTTCCAAAGGACCCTTCATGCACTTCATGCATTAACATATCTGCTTCGTGTCTATCCACGCATCTGAGCAAAACCATGTCGAAATTTCTTTTGTATAGCACATCTCCGTTCAGGAAGAAACTGCCAGAAAGTCTCCTTAGAGTTTTCTTATCTTTGTTTGATGCCCCAAGCGGGTACTCTTGAGTTTGAAGGAAGCGTTTGATGTCGTGGAACCACGATTTATCATCGATGACTGCTTCAGTTGCAAACACATAAGCGGGCCTTTCAAGGCGCGTGATTCTGACTGTAGGCATATCATTCCAGTGATTGACTTTGAACATGGAAGATAGAGTAGCCAAGGCGTCTGCCATTCGATTCTGATCTCGAGGTATATGATGCAATTCAACTTTGTTGAAGAAAGTCAACAGACGTCTTGCATAATCTCTGTAAGGAATTAAACCAGGGTGGTAAGTTTCCCATTTGTCTTTGATTTGGTTGATCACGAGGGCTGAATCTCCATATATGTCGAGGATCTTGATCCTTAAGTCAATGGCTTCTTCGAGACCCATGATACAAGCTTCATATTCTGCGATGTTATTGGTGCAATCAAATAGCAGTCTGGCGGAGAATGGGATATGAGTACCCTTGGGAGTGATGATGATTGCCCCAATTCCATTGCCAAAAGCGTTTACTGCTCCATCGAAAATTAGGCCCCATCTTGATCCAGGCTCAGGACCTTCTTCAGGTAACGGTTCGTCACAATCTTTCATCTTCAAGTACAAGACATCTTCATCAGGAAAGTCAAACTTGAGAGATTGATATTCATTAATTGGTTGATGCGCCAAGTGATCGGCGAGAATACTTCCTTTGACCGCTTTTTGGGCACGGTACTCAATGTCATACTCAGATAACAACATTTGCCATCGGGCAATCCTTCCTGTTAAGGCAGGCTTTTCAAAGACATACTTGATTGGATCCATTTTGGAGATTAACCAAGTAGTATTGTTGATCATGTACTGGCGGAGACGTTTTGAAGCCCAAGGCAAAGCACAACATGTTTTTTCGAGCATGGAGTAACGAGACTCATAGTCTGTGAATTTCTTACTCAGGTAATAGATGGCATGCTCCTTCTTACCGGTTTCATCTTGTTGTCCAAGCATACAACCCATGGATTCTTCCAACACGGTAAGGTACATGATTAGCGGTCTTCCTTCAACTGGAGGAATCAATATCGGTGGTTCTAACAGGTATTCCTTGATACTGTCAAACGCTTTCTGGCAATCTTCAGTCCATACAACCCCTTGATCTTTGCGGAGAAGCTTGAAAATTGGCCCACAAGTAGCAGTCATTTGAGAGATAAATCTGGAGATATAGTTCAATCGTCCGAGAAATCCTCTTACTTGCTTTTCAGTTTTTGGTGCAGGCATCTCTTGAATAGCTCTGACTTTGTCGGGATCTACTTCGATACCTCTTTGGCTGACGATGAAACCCAAGAGTTTTCCAGATCTAACCCCAAAAGTACATTTGTTAGGATTCAAGCGAAGCTGATATTTCCTTAGTCGTTGAAACAACTTCAAAAGGTATTCAATATGTTCTTTTTCTGTGCTGGACTTGGCTATCATGTCGTCCACATAAACTTCAATTTCTGTATGCATCATGTCATGAAAGAGAGTAGTCATTGCCCTTTGGTAAGTTGCGCCTGCATTCTTTAATCCAAACGGCATCACTTTGTAGCAAAAGGTATCCCATGGGGTGATGAAAGATGTCTTCTCCATGTCTTCAGGAGCCATCTTAATCTGATTATAACCGGAGAACCCGTCCATGAAGGAAAAGACGTTGAACTTAGCGGTGTTATCAACCAGCATGTCGATATGTGGTAAGGGAAAGTCATCTTTTGGACTGGCCTTATTCAGGTCACGGTAGTCAACACACATTCTGACTTTGCCATCTTTCTTCGGAACTGGCACTATGTTGGCCAACCATTGAGGATACTCAGAGGTGACTAGAAAACCTGCGTCGAGTTGCTTTTGAACCTCCACTTTGATCTTGTTAGCCATATCAGGGTGAGTCCTTCGCAATTTCTGCTTAACTGGCGGACATTCTGGCTTCAATGGCAAGTAATGCTGAACAATATTGGTATCCAACCCAGGCATGTCTTGGTAGGACCAGGCAAACACGTCAACATTGTTAGAACAAGATTTGTTCTGATCAATTATCTTAGTTTTGATGATAACAATAATATGAATTTTGCTTAAGATAATATGGTACTCTAATCCAATGCAATTTCCTTTTCAGGAAATATATAAAGAGTACGCATAATTCAGCGCTCAGAAGCTTTGTCTCAAGGGTTCAGCATGCAACATCAGAACATGGTCTGGCAAGACATCAGAAGATGGTCGAAGCAGAATCAGAACATGGGTCTATGGAAGCATCAGAAGAACAAGATAACAGAAGCACTGAAGTTCTAATGGTATCACGCTCAGAAGCACTTCAAGGTCAGAAGATCAGAAGATGCTATGCACCAAGCTGTTTGACTCTGATGATATTCAAACGTTGTATTCACAAACATCAGATCAGAAGGAAGTACAAGTGGCAGGCTACGCTGACTGACAAAAGGAACGTTAAAAGCTACTAAAGGCTACGTCAGTAGACACAGCGTGAACAAGGCTCGAGGTAGTTGACAAAAGCGTATAACATTAAATGCGATGCTGTACGGAACACGCAAAGCATTAAATGCACTCAACGGTCATCTTCTCCAAACGCCTATAAATATGAAGTTCTGATGAGAAGCAAGATCAACAAATTCTACATCTATTCTGTGAATATCAACTTGCTGAAACGCTGTTCAAATCAAAGCTCAGAATCTTCATCTTCATCAAAGCTCACTACATTGCTGTTGTAATATATTAGTGAGATTAAGCTTAAACGATTAAGAGAAATATCACAGTTTGTGATTATAGCTTTTAAGAAGCAATTGTAATACTCTTAGAATTGATTACATTAAGTTGTAAGGAACTAGAGTGATCGTGTGGATCAGAATACTCTAGGAAGTCTTAGAGGTTATCTAAGCAGGTTGTAACTAGAGTGATCGTGTGGATCAGTAGACTCTAGAAAAGTCTTAGAGGGTATCTAAGCAGTTGTTCCTGGAGTGATCAGTGTGTGATCAGAAGACTCTGGAAGACTTAGTTGCTGACTAAGTGGAAAACCATTGTAATCCGTGCGATTAGTGGATTAAATCCTCAGTTGAGGTAAATCATCTCTGCGGGGGTGGACTGGAGTAGTTTAGTTAACAACGAACCAGGATAAAAATAACTGTGCAATTTATTTTTATCTGTCAAGTTTTTAAAGCTACACTTATTCAAACCCCCCCTTTCTAAGTGTTTTTCTATCCTTCAATTGGCATCAGAGCGCCGGTTCTAAGGTGCAAGCACTTAACCGTGTTTAGAAAAGATTCAGGAAGAGAAAAACGCTTCAGTAAAAGATGGTTGATGAAAGTGAAAAGTCTACACCTGCATCTACATCTGGCTCTGCTGAGCAATACAACGGTAACAATGGTTATACTAGACCGCCGGTATTTGATGGTGAAAACTTTGAATACTGGAAAGATAAACTGGAAAGTTACTTTCTTGGTCTAGATGGTGATCTATGGGATCTTCTGATGGATGGTTACAAACATCCAGTAAATGCCAGAGGCGTAAAGCTGACAAGGCAAGAAATGAATGATGATCAGAAGAAACTTTTCAGGAATCATCATAAATGCAGAACTGTTTTGCTGAATGCTATCTCTCATGCTGAGTATGAGAAGATATCTAACAGGGAAACGGCCTATGACATATATGAGTCCTTGAAAATGACTCATGAAGGAAATGCTCAAGTCAAGGAGACTAAAGCTCTAGCTTTAATCCAGAAGTATGAAGCCTTCAAGATGGAGGATGATGAAGACATTGAAAAGATGTTTTCAAGATTTCAAACTCTTACTGCTGGATTGAGAGTTCTTGACAAGGGATACACCAAGGCTGATCACGTAAAGAAGATCATCAGAAGCTTACCCAGAAGATGGGGTCCTATGGTGACTGCATTCAAGATTGCAAAGAATCTGAATGAAGTTTCTCTGGAAGAGCTTATCAGTGCCTTGAGAAGTCATGAAATAGAGCTGGACGCAAATGAGCCTCAAAAGAAAGGTAAGTCTATTGCATTAAAATCCAATATCAAGAAATGCACTAACGCTTTTCAGGCTAGAGAAGAAGATCCTGAAGAATCAGAATCTGAAGAAGTAGATGAACTGTCCTTGATCTCCAGAAGGCTAAATCAACTCTGGAAGACCAAGCAGAGGAAGTTCAGAGGCTTCAGAAGTTCAAAGAAATTTGAACGTGGAGAATCTTCTGATGACAGAAGATTTGACAAGAAGAAGGTCATGTGCTATGAATGCACTGAGCCTGGACACTTCAAGAATGAATGTCCAAATCTTCAGAAGGAAAATCCCAAGAAGAAGTTTCATAAGAAGAAAGGTCTTATGGCAACCTGGGATGAGTCAGAAGATGATTCAGACTCTGAAGATGAGCAGGCTAACTGTGCGCTGATGGCGACAGAAGATGACGGATCAGAATCTACATCAGAATCAGATTCTGAAGAGGTATTTTCTGAAGTTACTAGAGATGAGTTAGTTTCCGGTCTAACTGAACTTCTGGAACTCAAGTCTCAGATTAGTCTCAAATACAAAAAGCTGAAAAAGCTATTTGAATTTGAAACAAAGAAGCTTGAGTTGGAGAATTCTGAATTAAAAGAAAAACTTTTAAAATTATCCAATAATGTTGGATCTCCTTCTGATTCAGAAAAATCCACTCCTAGTCTAAACCATATTCTGAAAGAATATGATTTAAGTTTCAGGAAGTTCTTATCTAGAAGTATTGGCAGAAGTCAGCTAGCTTCTATGATATATGCTGTGTCTGGAAACAAAAGAGTTGGCATTGGTTTTGAGGGTGAAACCCCATACAAACTTGAACCTGTTGATGAAATGAAATTCACATACAAGCCATTGTATGATCAGTTCAAGTATGGCCACTCCCATGATATTAGGCACACTTCACATGCTCAAAGTTTTCACATAACACACACCAAAAAGCATGTGACACAACCTAGGAAATATCATGAAACTCACATTAAAAATTATCATGCTGTTCCTCCTATTGCTTATAATGTTAAACCCAAGTTCAATCAGAACTTGAGAAAATCTAACAAGAAAGGACCCAAGAAAATGTGGGTACCTAAGGATAAGATTATTCCTATTGCAGATATCCTTGACTGCAAAAAGGACAAAGCACAACATGTCATGGTACCTGGACTCTGGATGCTCACGACACATGACAGGAAGAAGGTCTATGTTCCAAGACCTGGTGCTTAAGTCTGGAGGAGAAGTCAAGTTTGGAGGAGATCAGAAGGGCAAGATAATTGGCTCTGGAACTATAAAGTCTGGTAACTCTCCTTCCATTTCTAATGTACTTCTTGTAGAAGGATTAACACATAACCTCTTATCTATCAGTCAATTGAGTGACAATGGTTATGATATAATCTTTAATCAAGAGTCTTGCAAAGCTGTAAATCAGAAGGATGGCTCAATCCTATTTACAGGCAAGAGGAAGAACAACATTTATAAGACAGATCTGCAAGATCTTATGAGTCAGAAGGTGACTTGTCTTATGTCTGTTTCTGAAGAGCAGTGGGTCTGGCACAGAAGATTAGGTCATGCTAGTTTGAGAAAGATTTCTCAGATTAACAAACTGAATCTGGTCAGAGGACTCCCTAATCTGAAATTCAAATCGGATGCTCTTTGTGAAGCATGTCAGAAGGGCAAGTTCTCCAAACCTGCATTCAAGTCCAAGAATGTTGTTTCTACCTCAAGGCCATTAGAACTCTTGCACATTGATCTGTTTGGCCCAGTCAAAACAGCATCTGTCAGAGGGAAGAAATATGGATTAGTCATCGTAGATGATTATAGCCGCTGGACGTGGGTAAAATTCTTGAAACACAAGGATGAGACTCATTCAGTGTTCTTTGATTTCTGCATTCAGATTCAATCTGAAAAAGAGTGTAAAATCATAAAGGTCAGAAGTGATCATGGTGGTGAATTTGAGAACAGATCCTTTGAAGAATTCTTCAAAGAAAATGGTATTGCCCATGATTTCTCTTGTCCTAGAACTCCACAGCAAAATGGAGTTGTAGAACGAAAGAATAGGACTCTGCAAGAAATGGCCAGAACCATGATCAATGAAACCAATATGGCTAAGCATTTCTGGGCAGAAGCAATAAACACTGCATGCTATATTTAGAATAGACTCTCTATCAGACCTATTCTAAATAAGACTCCTTATGAATTGTGGAAGAATAGAAAGCCCAACATTTCATATTTTCATCCTTTTGGATGTGTATGCTTTATTCTGAACACTAAAGGTCATCTTGGTAAGTTTGATTCCAAAGCACAAAAATGTTTCCTTCTTGGATATTCTGAACGCTCAAAAGGCTACAGAGTATACAATACTGAAACATTGATTGTAGAAGAATCAATCAATATCAGGTTTGATGATAAGCTTGGTTCTGAAAAACCAAAGCAGTTTGATAATTTTGCAGATTGGGATATTGATATATCAGAAGTTGTTGAGCCAAGAAGCAACGCATCAGAAGCAGAGCTTCTCAGAAGCAAAGAATCGGAAGATCAAGTATCAGCTTCTCTGGAGAATCTAAGCATTTCTGAAGAACCATCTGTCAGAAGATCATCCAGACTCATCTCTGGTCATTCAGAAGATGTCATTCTTGGAAAGAAGGATGATCCAATCAGAACAAGAGCATTCCTTAAGAACAATGCAGATTGTCAATTAGGTCTTGTATCTTTGATCGAGCCAACTTCTGTTGATCATGCTCTAGAAGATCCAGACTGGATAATTGCTATGCAAGAAGAACTAAATCAGTTTACAAGGAATGATGTTTGGGATCTTGTTCCTAGACCAGATGGATTCAATATAATCGGTACAAAATGGGTCTTCAGAAACAAGCTCAGTGAGAAAGGTGAAGTGGTAAGGAACAAAGCCAGACTGGTGGCTCAGGGTTATAGTCAGCAAGAAGGGATTGACTATACAGAAACCTTTGCACCGGTGGCCAGGTTAGAATCTATTCGTCTATTAATTTCATTTGCCACTCAACATAACATCACTCTCTATCAAATGGATGTTAAGAGTGCCTTCTTAAATGGTTATATAGATGAAGAAGTTTATGTCCATCAACCTCCTGGTTTTGAAGACTCTATGTCTCCTAATCATGTTTTTAAACTTAAGAAATCATTGTATGGATTGAAACAGGCTCCCAGAGCTTGGTATGAACGCTTAAGTTCTTTCCTTCTGGATAATGGTTTCACTAGAGGAAAAGTGGACACTACTCTCTTTTGTAAAACCTTTAAAAGGGATATTTTAATTTGTCAAATATATGTAGATGATATTATTTTTGGAACATCTAATGCTACACTTGGAAAGGAGTTTGCTGAGTCTATGCAGGCTGAGTTTGAAATGAGCATGATGGGAGAACTCAAGTATTTCCTTGGAATACAAATAAATCAAACATCAGAAGGAACTTATGTTCACCAAACCAAGTATGTGAAGGAAATTCTGAAGAAGTTTAATCTTCTAGACTGCAAAGAAGCCAAAACTCCTATGCATCCAACATGCATCCTAGGTAAGGATGAGGTAAGTAAGAAGGTAGATCAGAAGTTATACAGAGGTATGATTGGATCTCTTCTATATCTGACTGCTTCTAGACCTAACATTCTGTTCAGTGTTTGTTTGTGTGCTAGATTCCAATCAGATCCTAGAGAATCTCATTTAACTGCTGTTAAGAGAATTCTAAGGTATCTGAAAGGTACTACTAATGTTGGCTCAGTTTACAGAAAATCTAAAGAATACAACTTAGTAGGATTCTGCGATGCTGACTATGCTGGAGACAGAATTGAAAGAAAGAGTACTTCAGGAAGTTGCCAATTTCTTGGAAGTCATTTGATCTCCTGGTATAGCAAGAAGCAAGCAACTATTGCTCTATCAACAACAGAAGCAGAATATGTCGCTGCTGCTGGTTGCAGTACACAGATGCTCTGGATGAAGAGTCAGCTAGAAGATTATCAGATATTTGAGAGTAACATTCCTATATTCTGTGATAATACTTCTGCTATATGTTTATCTAAGAATCCTATTCTTCATTCAAAAGCTAAACATATTGAGATTAAACATCATTTCATAAGGGACTATGTTCAGAAGGGTGTTATATCTTTAAACTTTGTTGATACAGACCATCAATGGGCTGATATTTTTACAAAACCCCTGGCTGAAGATAGGTTTAAGTTCATTCTGAAGAACATCAGTATGGATTTATGCCCAGAATGAGAAGATGAGAAGTTCTTATGTATGAGTATCTTCTGAAATGAAAATGGACTATTTTTTAATCAGAAGTTCTGATTGAAATCTTTTAGAAATTATGATTCGGTTATTACTAACGTTTCATTGTCTAAGTTGATTCAGAACCTCTTTTAAAGCAAAACAGCTGTAACGTTTTATCTCGAGATGGTAAACCTATCGTTACTGTTCATGGATAAGCGCGCGTGCAGTTGAAGGGACGCCGACCATAGGTAACTGTGCTAGTCACCTCATTTGTCTTTATTATCTCTCCTCACGTCACGTAACATTAAATGCTTTTCATCATTTACTCTCTTTCAGTTTTCTTCTTATATTCTTCAAACGTTTTTTTTTTCCCTCTTATATCTCTCTCACTTTGCATTCCTCATCAAGTTATTTCTCTCTCTCTCTTCCGTTTTCTTCTCTTGCTCAAACAAGTTTTTTCTTACTTTTAAAAAAATCCTAGCTCAAACCTAGCGTTCATCCTAAGTCTGTTAAGGATCTATGACTCAAAGGCGACAGATCTCTGCATATCTCGGGATGGCTCTCCTAATACCTCTCAAGTCAGACCTCTTCTTTGATGTTGTTATCAACTTTCACCCAAAGGCAGAAGACTTTCTTGAGTTATGGGAGGAGGTTAAGAATGATATTCTTAACTTCTATGTTGAGGGAAAGCCCCGTTTGCAACATTAGCTCTCTGTCTGTGAACTGTCCCTCTCTTCCTCTTTGGTCACTTGGATCTCTCCTACAGTGGAGGTTCAAGTCTGGAAGACAAGAGTCCACAGGGATTCTTGATGGGATGACACAGAGTGTGTCTTGCTAGGGCGCTGTTTTTAATTTTTGTAGTCATTTCCTCTTGGGATGACTTTTTATGTATTTGCTAGGAATGTTTCTCATCTTGTTAAACATAGGAACCTTTTGTAATATCTTTTGATTATCAATGAAAAGTTTCTTTGCTTTTACATTCCAGTGATTTTATTTGTCGTTTTATTCATCTGAATCTTTTTGAGATATTCTTTTTGATGTTATGACAAAAAGGGGGAGAAGATAAATGATAAATGATTTGATTAATCTATCAGTTGCTGGGTAAAGCTCCCACACATTCACTAACAAGAACTGCAAGTTCTATATGGTTTAAGTGTTTTTGCAGGTATAAAGAAGTGAAGAGAATCTTCAAAGCAAACACAAGAAGCAAAACCATGGAAACTGAAGCAAGCTGAGTGCTATCAAGCTTCAGAAATCAGAAGCAAGAAAGAAGAATGAATCAGAAGCACTGATAATAGAATTTGATCCATATTTGTCTATTTGATCTGACAAAATTCTATTTGCTCTGATACATTATTTTAGCCTATATGGCTCTGATACATATCATGTGTTCAAATATACATTTTATGTTCTAACTCGTTCATGCTGACTTTTGTCGTTTAGTTTTTGTTCTGTAACATTTCAGGATGTAGAGATGCTCAGATGATGCTCTGGTACATTCAACAATGTTCTGATACAAATCTAGCATGAAGTGATGTTGGTAGAAATTCAAAGCTCTGAAGCTATCCGAGGGAAGCAGAAATCAGAAGCTGCGAATGTTCTAAAGATCCAGAAAACTCAAGTTCTGAAGCTGTCCTAAATGGAAGCAGAAATCAGAAGCTGTGAATGTTCAGAAGATCAAAGAAATTCAAGTTCTGAAGCTGTCCTAGATGGAAGCAGAAGTCAGAAGCTGTGAATGTTCAGAAGATCAAAGAAATTCAAGTTCTGAAGCTGTCCTAGATGGAAGCAGGAATCAGAAGCTGTGAGTGTTCTAGGGATCTAAAGAAATTCTAGTTCTGAAGCTGTCCAATGGAAGCAGAAGTCAGAAGCTATGAATTCTCTGAAGACAGAAGCTTATATGATCGTCTCTACCGAAATAATCAGGGAAGTCTTTTATTAAAGTTCTTCGAGTATTTATTTCAGGGGGAGATTATTTATCTCAGGGGGAGATTGTTAATCTCAGGGGGAGACATATTCATATGCTTATGCTATAGCTGTGTAATTTGTCTTTTGCCGTCTGTTCTTTCTGATCGCAAATTCATATCATTTATATATGTTTTTGTCATCATCAAAAAGGGGGAGATTGTTAGAACAAGATTTGTTCTGATCAATTATCTTAGTTTTGATGATAACAATAATATGAATTTTGCTTAAGATAATATGGTACTCTAATCCAATGCAATTTCCTTTTCAGGAAATATATAAAGAGTACGCATAATTCAGCGCTCAGAAGCTTTGTCTCAAGGGTTCAGCATGCAACATCAGAACATGGTCTGGCAAGACATCAGAAGATGGTCGAAGCAGAATCAGAACATGGGTCTATGGAAGCATCAGAAGAACAAGAGAACAGAAGCACTAAAGTTCTAATGGTATCACGCTCAGAAGCACTTCAAGGTCAGAAGATCAGAAGATGCTATGCACCAAGCTGTTTGACTCTGATGATATTCAAACGTTGTATTCACAAACATCAGATCAGAAGGAAGTACAAGTGGCAGGCTACGCTGACTGACAAAAGGAACGTTAAAAGCTACTAAAGGCTACGTCAGTAGACACAGCGTGAACAAGGCTCGAGGTAGTTGACAAAAGCGTATAACATTAAATGCGATGCTGTACGGAACACGCAAAGCATTAAATGCACTCAACGGTCATCTTCTCCAAACGCCTATAAATATGAAGTTCTGATGAGAAGCAAGATCAACAAATTCTACATCTATTCTGTGAATATCAACTTGCTGAAACGCTGTTCAAATCAAAGCTCAGAATCTTCATCTTCATCAAATCTCACTACATTGCTGTTGTAATATATTAGTGAGATTAAGCTTAAACGATTAAGAGAAATATCACAGTTTGTGATTATAGCTTTTAAGAAGCAATTGTAATACTCTTAGAATTGATTACATTAAGTTGTAAGGAACTAGAGTGATCGTGTGGATCAGAATACTCTAGGAAGTCTTAGAGGTTATCTAAGCAGGTTGTAACTAGAGTGATCGTGTGGATCAGTAGACTCTAGAAAAGTCTTAGAGGGTATCTAAGCAGTTGTTCCTGGAGTGATCAGTGTGTGATCAGAAGACTCTGGAAGACTTAGTTGCTGACTAAGTGGAAAACCATTGTAATCCGTGCGATTAGTGGATTAAATCCTCAGTTGAGGTAAATCATCTCTGCGGGGGTGGACTGGAGTAGTTTAGTTAACAACGAACCAGGATAAAAATAACTGTGCAATTTATTTTTATCTGTCAAGTTTTTAAAGCTACACTTATTCAAACCCCCCCTTTCTAAGTGTTTTTCTATCCTTCAAACATATTCTTTGAGAAGGTCTGTCAACTTACTCTTGATATCAGCATCAAGCAGCGATCCAATGGTCACTTCTTTTTTTGTCTTCTTCAGAACCCAAATTGATCTTTTCTAAAGGCTCTTTGTGAGGCAGAATGGCTCTTTCCTCGTGCTTTAGTAATCGAGAGATCTCGTCCGGGATCTCCTCTTCTTCCTCTTCTTCGGCTTCGAACACAGGAAACTCAAAGTTGGGAGAGGGCATAGGGTTATTGCATTCAATGGGTTTATCAATAGTAAATCTGCACATGTGATTTATATTTATTTCAGAAAATTTATGAATGCAAGAGTGTATGCAGATTTTTTTTGAAAAGTTTTTTTTTTTTATTTTGGTTTTTTAGGATTACCATTTCCAGAAAAAGCAAAAATAAAACATATAATGTAGGGAATTCAAAATGACACTTTATTTATGATTCATTTTTGAAGCAAAGCCCTAAACACAAACTCATTTGTCTTGGGCAGGACAAAGAGGGAAACTTTTAAAACAAAGCCCTATACACAAAGTTATTTGGGCGGAACATTTAGAAGCAAAGCCCTATAAAACATCTCTCTGCTTTGGGCAAGGCAGGAGGTCAAAATAACAGCGAGGTGATTACTTTGAGCGGCGAACAACATTCGGAACGTCGACAGCTTTCCAGTAGCAACGAACTCCTTTGTGTATTATGTATTCAGGAAAATTCTCCTCAGAATTATCTTCAGCAATGACATTGACCGCTGGTCGAGCAGGATTTGAAGGTCCTGGTTTGTCACCCTTGTTCTTTGTAGAGTTGAAACGGTCTTCTTCTACTTCTTGAAGAGCATAAGATGAGTCACAATCTTCAGAATTTTCAGGATGTATTTCCCAGTCTCCAGGATGAAGAGACTCATTGTCAGCGACACTTTCTGAATCAGTTGCGGGACCATCTTCCCCTTCATCTTCAAAAATGGCATTTATGTGATAATAACCATCTTTAGGATTGTTAATCTTGGCAGATGCATTGAAGCCGAAATCTTCAGTAATTTCAGGCTGCTGAGAAAATTGACAGGGCTGATAAGCCTCTTCTGGTTGACTATTATATTCAAAGGAATCTCCCCATCCAGTTGGTTGGATATCCTCAATCGCAATCTTTGAACTTTCAGGTGCAGTATATTTCACCATATAATCAAATTTGCCCCTTGGTTGTCCCAAGGTGTCCCAAACCTCTGCAGGAATAGGCGGAATTTCTTTAGCACTTGTTTTCTCTGAAGGAGGATATGGTTCTTCCTGAGATATGTATCCCGAGTCATTGAGATAACATTTCCATTCTTCTTCAGTATCAGAGAGACCTTCTTCGATGCATTCTTCGATAAGGACATTAACCTCTTGAGGAATTGGGTTAAGGAACCCTCCACTATGGAACGTTTCTTTGATCAGATGAAGGGTTTCATCCTTCTTGGTGCAGTTTGAGAATGTTGGTGAACATCCGAGTCCTGCTCTGGTTTCATTCTTGGTAGGGATCACAACTTGCCCCCAGCCAGTGGTAGTTCCATCTTTCACTACTTTCACTGCCTCTTTGTAAGAAGAGATCGATGCTTTCTTCTTGGAAGATTCGTCTTCTAAAGAGAGACCTTGGAACTGAGTTCCTTCCACATCATCAGCACTGATGAAAGAGAAATTGGATAAATGGCTCACCATCAAGGCTTGTTCTCCACTTATTGTTACCAATTTTCCATTTGTTACAAATTTTAACTTTTGATGGAGCGTAGAAGTTACTGCCCCTGCTTCGTGGATCCATGGTCGTCCCAACAGACAGCTATAAGCAGCTTGAATGTCCATGACCTGGAAAGTGATTTGAAATGTATGTGGACCAATTGTCATGGGAAGGTTGACTTCGCCGATAACAGACTTTCGCGATCCATCAAATGCTTTGACAACTACACCACTGAACTTCATAGGCATTCCTTGGTAAGACAAGCGAGCAAGAGTCGTCTTTGGCATCACATTCAAGGAAGATCCGGTGTCTACCAACACATTGGACAAAGAGTCTGACTGACAGTTCATAGAAATGTGTAAAGCAAGGTTGTGAGTTTTACCCTCCTCGGGGAGTTCTTCATCACAGAAGCTTAAATTGTTGCAAGCAGTTATGTTGGCTATTATCCCATCAAAATGGTCAACAGTCACATCATGATCTACAAAAGCCTGATCCAAGACCTTCATCAGGGCTTCCCTGTGGGCTTCTGAGTTTAACAGCAATGAAAGTATTGAGATTTTTGAAGGAGTCTGCATAAGCTGATCCACAATCTTGTATTCACTTCTTTTGATAAGCTTCAAAATTTCATCAAAATCAGGATTGACATTGGTTCCACTGGATTGACCAATATCAGTGTTTGTATTACTGACAGGAGTTTCCACAGGATTCCCCACTGGTGTATTAACAGGATTTTGCCCAGTTACAGGAGCAACAGGCTGCTTTGGAGGTAGTGGAGTATACACACGTCCACTTCTTGTTACTCGACTCACATCAGCGATGTTTACGACAGATGAGAGAGTTGGTAAAGGAACTTCTTGTCCATCCTTTATCATTGTTGCATTGTAGTTGTATGGAATTGCCTTGTCAGAGCCATAAGGAACAGGTCCAGGTAGACAAATGATCAAAGGAGCAACAGGAACCCTTGGCTTGTTGTAAGTAACTTCTATGCGCTCAGGCATGTTGAAATGAGGAACGATGACGTTAACTGTAGGCATTTCCGAGTTGATATCTGAGACTAAAAGCTCATGCGGATAACATCCTATCATGTTAACTTCATTTTCATCCCTATTTCTGTAGATCTGAATAGTACCATTATCCAACAGAACTTGGAGATCTCTTCTCACAATCGAACACCCGTGAGGATCCACACAACATATTCTACAGGAACCGTATTGATGCTGGCGAAAATTCTGCCCCCGACAAAGAGTAGCGTGCATTTGTACCAAATCTGCTCTTGAGAAGTTGATATTATAGACTCGGTATTGGCCAGGACATCCATATACCATGTTTACAACATGCCCTCCATGATTGGGCAGCGGATTTGCTTGCACATTAGGGTTCAAATTTCTGAAAGAGAGAAGATTAGATCTAACCAACCTCTGAACTTCATATTTCAAAGCTATGCAATGCTCAAGATCATGTCCAGGTGCTCCTTGATGATAAGGGCATGAGACCTCAGCTTTGTACCACCATGGGAGTCTCCCAGGTACTGGTGGTGGTGCTCTAGTTTGAACGAGACCTTTTTCAATCAAAGCAGGGTACAATTCTGTATAGGTCATTGGAATCGGATCGAACTGTGGAGCTCTTTGTACACGATTCTGATTATTGTTCAACTGCTGAGCCTGTTGTCGAGGCTGTTGTTGTTGAAACTGCGGGGTAAATCCCGGATTTGGTGCTGTATTAACGATTGGTGTGACAGCAGCAATCTGTCGTTGACGACTGACATTTCCTCTTGGCCTCCCTTGGGATACCATGTCAACACTTTGTTCTTTCTTCTTTGGGAAACCACTTCCGAACTTTTTGGTTCCGCTTGAAGATCCACCTTCTTTAGTTAGACGTCCGGTTCGGACCCCTTCTTCTAGACGCATCCCCATGTTTACCATTTCGGTGAAATCACTTGGAGCACTAGCAATCATGCGTTCATAATAAAACGGACTGAGAGTATTCAAGAAGATCTTTGTCATCTCTTTCTCTTTTAACGGTGGATTAATCTGAGCAGCAGTTTCTCTCCATCGTTGGGCATATTCTTTGAAAGCTTCATGATCTTTCTGAGCCATGGATCGAAGCTGATCTCTGTCGGGAGCCATATCCTAGTTGTATTTGTATTGTCGGACAAAGGCCTCTCCTAGATCGTTGAAAGTTCGAATATTGGTGCTATCCAAACCTGTGTACCACTTCAGTGCGGCACCAGTCAAACTGTCTTGAAAGTAATGGATAAGCAACTGATGATTATCTGCATAAGTAGACATCTTTCTGGCATACATCACGAGATGACTTTGTGGACAAGAACTACCTTTGTACTTCTCAAAGTCTGGGACCTTGAATTTAGCTGGTGTAACACCCCGATATCCGCTGCACGCATCAACCGTGTCGGCCAACCGAGCATGTTACCGGCTTAATCAATAATCCCCCCTAGGTCCGCTTATCGGCTGCCCAGGAAATATTGTTTTTGCCTCCCGCAGGAATCGAACCATGTACCTAGGGGTTAAGTACATATTCATAGCAATTCCTGCTACCAATTGAGCTACTAGCTCAAGTGGTAGCAGGAATTGCTATGAATATGTACTTAACCCCTAGGTACATGGTTCGATTCCTGCGGGAGGCAAAAACAATATTTCCTGGGCAGCCGATAAGCGGACCTAGGGGGGATTATTGATTAAGCCGGTAACATGCTCGGTTGGCCGACACGGTTGATGCGTGCAGCGGATATCGGGGTGTTACATTAAAAGGCGCCTTTTTAATGTAACACCCCGATATCCGCTGCACGCATCAACCGTGTCGGCCAACCGAGCATGTTACCGGCTTAATCAATAATCCCCCCTAGGTCCGCTTATCGGCTGCCCAGGAAATATTGTTTTTGCCTCCCGCAGGAATCGAACCATGTACCTAGGGGTTAAGTACATATTCATAGCAATTCCTGCTACCAATTGAGCTACTAGCTCAAGTGGTAGCAGGAATTGCTATGAATATGTACTTAACCCCTAGGTACATGGTTCGATTCCTGCGGGAGGCAAAAACAATATTTCCTGGGCAGCCGATAAGCGGACCTAGGGGGGATTATTGATTAAGCCGGGTAACATGCTCGGTTGGCCGACACGGTTGATGCGTGCAGCGGATATCGGGGTGTTACATTAAAAAGGCGCCTTTTTAATGTAACACCCCGATATCCGCTGCACGCATCAACCGTGTCGGCCAACCGAGCATGTTACCCGGCTTAATCAATAATCCCCCCTAGGTCCGCTTATCGGCTGCCCAGGAAATATTGTTTTTGCCTCCCGCAGGAATCGAACCATGTACCTAGGGGTTAAGTACATATTCATAGCAATTCCTGCTACCACTTGAGCTAGTAGCTCAATTGGTAGCAGGAATTGCTATGAATATGTACTTAACCCCTAGGTACATGGTTCGATTCCTGCGGGAGGCAAAAACAATATTTCCTGGGCAGCCGATAAGCGGACCTAGGGGGGATTATTGATTAAGCCGGTAACATGCTCGGTTGGCCGACACGGTTGATGCGTGCAGCGGATATCGGGGTGTTACAGCTGGTATTTGTACACTGGGAACCAAACATAGCTCCTGGGCATTCTTTCCAAACAAATCTTTGCCACGAATAGCTTTGACTTCCAGTTGAATCTTGTTGAACTGTTCTTGGAGATCTTCCACAAGGTTACGCTAATTTGTGCTATCACCTTGATCATGATAAATCTCATTGCCATCATAAGGAACAGTGTGAACCGTAGAGGTCGGAACTGTCATAGTGGGTTGAGAAAGTGCCATAGTGATTTGGGAAAAAGTTACCCCTGAATGTGGAATAAATGCTGAACCTCGTGCAGCAGGTGCTTCAGTTGTAGCTGTTTGAACCCCAGAGAAATTATGGCGGAAACCTGTACCAAAACTGAAAGGCGGGCCCCAACCTTCTGGCATGGAGAAAGATGGAATGTTGAATGCAACTGTAGAAACTGGAGTAGTGACTTCAGATGTTACTGTTACTTGACTGTTGGGTGGCGGCGGCTGATTCTGTGCGGCCATTAAGGAGTCAACCAGAGTAGTGAGACTTTCCAACTTTTCCTGAAGAGTGGTCACTGTACCACGGAGCTCAATATTCTCTTGTTCAGAGTGTTCCATTACTCTTCTTCTGCTTGAACGAGTATTGTATCTGTGATCTGATTGCGAGCGTGGTCGAGAAACTTTGAGACGCGACAGCTTGACGATCTATTGGAGAAAGATCCAAAAGATAAGACTCTATACAACAGACTCGATATGCAGAATGATGTATGCAAAAAGAAATTTATGATTTTTCCAAACATTTTAAAGATTATTTTCTTGCAAACATTTGAACACAAACAATTCTTTTATTGAAATAATGGGAAATGTTACAACATTGGAGCGTAGCTCCTTACAGAATCAAATGATACATGAAAATCTAAACAACTCCTAAACATCTTCATCAGACGAAGAACCAAATGCGTTGTGCAGCTTGAGCTTCATGATTTCTTTCCCATAGTAAGCTTTCAACTCGGCCTTTTCAGCTCTCAGCTTGTCAACAACATTCTTCCAATTGTCAGGCATCGGAGCGTTGCTTGTCGAGGCTTCAGGATTTTTCTTGCTTTCTTTGATGTATCTTCTGATTGCGGCGTCTTTCCGACGGATCTTCTCATCTTTGCTCATGAGCCATCCATCCTGATAATAGAGAGTTTCTTCGTGATCTTTCACCCTTTTCTTCAACTTTCTATTTTCCTCATCAGTTTTACGAAACTTTTCTTCCCAAGAGTCCTTTTCTAACCTTATCTTGGCTAAGATTTCCTGGTACTTTTCTACAGTGTTAATGGGAACATTGGGTAGTTGAGACACCACAGGGAACATGGGTTTTTCATAATCATAAGGCATTCGAAACTCCTTTGCTCTTTTCTTCACCCAGCTGGTATAGGCGTTTGTAGCAATGCAGTTTCTTTCCCCACCTTTTTCTTTTCTTCGGACGTCGTACCAAGCTCTTACCATTCTTGTCTTCAACCTTTGAGGATCCTCTCCTTCTTGGTAGAAGTAGCTTTCCACTGCAAGACCAATTGGTTTAACTGAATTTGCATACCCGAGTTGTCGTCGGGCTAGGACCGGATTGTAGTTAATTCCTCCTTGTGTACCGATGAGGGGTACGTTGGCGAACTCTCCACAACTATCAATGGTTTATGTACCGCAGCGAGCCAGAGCATACCAATGGATATCATTATTAGTAAGGGACATAAGTCTTCGAGGCCAATGCAAACCTTCTCGGTTTTTCGTGAAAATAGGAGACTTAGGTAAGTGTGAAACAATCCATTTGTACAAAAGAGGTGCACAACATACAATGATTCCACCACCTTGGCGATTTTTGTGATGAATAGAGAAATACATGTCACCAAGCAAAGTCGGAACAGGATTTCCATTCAGAAAGATCTTTATGGCGTTGATATCAACAAAGTCGTTGACGTTGGGAAACAGAACCAACCCATAGATGAGTAAGGCTAGTATAGCTTCAAAAGCTATCATGCTACCAGTTTCGATGAAATCAAAGGCTTTCTTTATTAGAAACTGCGAAGTCAAACCCGGAAGGTTTCCTTTGGTAGTCCAATTACTTTCTATTTCAGATTTCTTCAAGTGGATACTTGCTGCAATGACTGGTGACTTAGGAATGGCTTCCAAACCATTGAAAGGTATTTTGTCAGACACAGGAATACCCAAAAGATTGGCATATTCTAGACGGGATCATAGAACTGAACCAGAGTTTTGAGAAGTCCTTCATCAACATGAGTGTTCAAGATAGGCAAAAGCTTTCCATGGCTTTTCCTAAAATCGGAAGGATCTTGTACAAAAGATGCTAACTCTTTCAGTCTTTCTACATTAGGAGCTTTGAAACCGTACTTCTTGGTATGCCTTTTTACCCACTCCATAACTTAATCCTATAATGTTTGCAAGGAAAATTTCTAATTTTTTTTTTTGGAAAAATCATGTTTTTATGGAAAAATATGGGTTTTTTAATGAATGTATGAATGCATGGATGCATGGATGCCACATATTCAAACATGGTAAAGCAAACATGGTAGTTCAAACATGGTAACGCAAACATGGTACTACAAACATGGTAACACAAACATGGTACACACAAGTTCAACGGTCCAGCGTCACGAGCATGAGGTCAGAGAACCAAACATGGGATAGTACTAGGGTTTATCACCTGCAAAACATGTTCTACTGATACGTCAGAGTCCACATTTTTCTTTCGGATATTACCGGCTTGCACAACTGAACTTGTGAGCCAGCAATATTCTCAAGAAAAACTCGTCTGAGTGTGGTTCTCCGCATGACAACTAATCCAAGTCTACACCTGAATAGTTTCTGCACCACAACCTAATAAGGCCAGGATGGGTTGGGGTTCTACAGCCAACTCAGCTTCTACAGTTCAATGAAAGCAATAATGTCTTCGCAACTGAACTTGCTAAACATATACTACCAACAAGGAACCTCCACTGAGCGGAAGGATTCTCATGCTGACTTTTTAAGGACTGAACTCCTTGTATGCCATACATGACTATACCCTCCACCTAATTCTTATGTGTACTTAATCCGGGTTAGGATTTGTCCATAATGTATCACTTGTAACAGAATCACACAAGTAACAGGACCAAGGAACCACACATGTAAATAAAATAAAAACAAAACAAATAGAAATAACCCTTTCTTTGGAAACAACAAAAAGTTTACTCCCCAGTGAAGTCGCCATTTTTCTGTCGCGGGGAAAAATCGTTTGTCCTTTTTCGGGATGAGACACCTGATGCCTTCTTTGGGCTCGAGTGCTCAAGAAATGATTTTTCTTTTGTACCGACCAAACTTTTTATTGTTTCCAAAGTAGGAAAAGGAAAAAAGCTGCAATAACCTAAAAAGTGGGGGAGAGATTCCGGGTAAGAGGGTTGGTTATACGAAGGGAAGGTATTAGCACCCAACGTATCTATAGTACTCTATAGGTTTCTTTGTTTTGTTTATTCCATTCTTGTTGTGGTGGAGGTTCTTGTGAAATAGGTGGGACCTAAGGTGTTTGTTTGATTATGCTCGCAAAGATCATCGCGATCCTCTGCATACATATCCCTTAGAGGGAATCAGAGCATCTGTAGCTCGGGGTCTACGGGTGCTAAGGTTTGAATGGTTTTTTTTGTTTTGTTTTGCTCGCCAAGGATACGCCCTTGTGCCTACGTATTCTCAAAGGGATGTTGAGAAAGTCAGAGCAATCGTAGTTCCCACTTATGCTAGTGGAAGCAAAGGAAAAGAGACAAATGTCATCTAAATGTTCGATGTATCTAATCTATATCATCACATACATCTGTTTGATTTTTGTTTGAAAATCTTTTCATTATAAGCCCTGGGCTGTGCCACTTATGGCGCTTAGAATGATAAAGATGTTTTTGTTGTTTAACCAGCCTTGTGGCAAAAACTTTCAATGAAGTCAGCCTTGTGACAAAAAGTTTTGATTAATCAGCCAGCCTTGTGGCAAAAGTTTCAATGAAGTCAGCCTTGTGACAAAAACTTTGATTAATCAGCCAGTACGGTGGCAAAACGGTTTGATTGATTAGCCAGCCTTGTGGCAAAAAAGTTTGATTGATTGATTGTTTGATTGTTTGTGATGATATAGAAGAGATACTCCTATCATAGAGATGATAAATGTCTAATCTCCTAGGGTATTTGTTTTGGATATTGGGGATGCTTATAAGAAGCCCGTGGGTCCTTGTACGAAGCCCAAGAGGAGGCTATCCGAGGGTCCTTGCATTGCAAGCCCAAGAGGAGGCTATGGGAGGGACAATCCAGGGTCCTTGCATTGTAAGCCCAAGAGGAGGCTATGGGAGGGTCACTCGTTTGTACAAAGCCCAAGGGGAGGCATGGTATAGTTGGTTTGAGCTCTTAGAGCGATTTCACCGGGAAACCATACTCTATGTCCTTACCTAAACTAGGGAGATTCTTTGCACGAAGCCCAATAGGAGGCTATGGGGAACCTAGTGTTGTACTAAGTTGAATAAGCACACATATCACACATATGAACAAACATGAACAAGTATGAACAAGCACATATATATGACAAAGTATGTGTATATAATGGAGTTTATGAAGGAAATATACCTGTAAGCATGATCCATTTGTATACACAGGGCTCGGGACTCATACTCGGGGAGAGGTCCACTTGAGTTTATTCAAAGCTATGTAAACAAGTATTTACAAAAGGGCTTGGGACTTATACCTACATGGAGGCCCATGGTATTTTTTGGGAAGGTTTAAAGAAAACCTTCATTTTTGGTTTGTTATTCAAAGTTTAAAAAACAGATTGAGATATGTACAAAAATGTATGTGTACAATGAAATACCTAATTTCATGTACAGGAATGGGTATGCACAAAAGGGGCTTGGGACTTATACCTACGTGGAGGCCCGTATTTTATTTTATAAAACATGGTTGATTGTTTATTTACAAACGCGTCGTTTCGTCGTTTTGAAAACAGTTTGAAAAGTATTGTTTTGAAAGAGTTTTCTGTACAAAGAAAAACTGTGAAAAGAAAGAGGAAAGGGACTTATACTCTCTAATATTCGAGAGGCCCATATCGCTTTGAAAATCAATTGATCAAATAAAAAGATTTAATCAATAGTTTCAAAAAGAGATGGTTTATCGTTTTTTTGAAAAGAATTGCGATCGCTTGTTTTAAAACGATTTGAAATTGAAAGAAATCAAATTAATCAAGATAAACAAAAAAGATTATGCTTAATTAACACCTAAATGATTAGGGTTTGATCACAAAATATTTATAAGTGATTAGGTTTGAAAATTAAATGAAAAAACAATATTTAAAGTATTTAAAAACATTTAAAAATGTATCATTTTAAACCTAATTAAAAACATATTAAATAAATCTTTTTTTGTGATTTTTTTTGATATTCATAAAATATATATATTAAATAAGAGGTGTGTAAAAAATGAATGAAAAATGAATTAATTTGGTTAGTTAAATAATTAATTGAAGTTGTGAAGAAAATGAAAGAAAATAGGTACTAAAAAATTGGTTTTGTCTCTACAAGGGTTTGAACCCACGACCTCACGCTCACCACTCAAAAACATAACCAACTGGACCACGCGCGTGGTCTGATTATCAAAGGCAAGGATTAGGTTATATTTTGAGTCAAGTTACTAAATTCAGCTTCAAAAATATGGCGCCAAGAACATGAATCCCAATTGAATTTGAAAATTCTGGAAACTGGATCAAATTGATCAAGTGAAGGGTCTAATTCACTCGTTTTTTCACAAGGATCACGATGGTGGTCTTTAATTCCATTTATTTTCACTCTAAGGGGGTCAATTCTCTGATGAACACGAAGAACCCTAATTCTATGATTCATTCTAAAATCGTGTATGTGCAAGTTAAGATGCAATTGATTGAGGGTTAATGATCCTCATAGGTGCAGAAACAAGATGGTATGCTCACATTTCATTTATGATGCGTGCAAGTATGAGTTTGAAGTTCATGAGACTTACCTTCAAAAACGGCCAAAGTGGAGATTGAATTCTTCAGTAGAGGTGTTACAGATGCTTTGCAATGATCTGGATAGCTTCAATGATGATTATGGAACATGTTTGGATGCTTGGAGTGAACTGAATTCATCTGAGCATAGCCATGGGACCCGATCTGCAGTTGCTTGGAGTGAGGATCGAATTTGAAGATTATGAGGTTACAGGTCATATGTGAGTGTTTGGATCATTCATATGAAGTATATGGAGGGTGTTAGAAGTGATAGTTTGGGCAGATATGGCTTGATGTGAGAATTGGCATGTTAAGGTTCACTTTATGCAAACATGGAGGTGAGATGGTGATTCTGAGTTTTAAGGTGTTTTTGGGTGTGTGGATGGATCAAACACATCACATTTGATGTTTATGGGATGTTAGAACCCTCACTTTGCTCAGAAATTGCAAGAAATGGAAATTGCAATTCTCCCTCTTTGAAACTCATGAAACTTGTAACTTAAGAAAGAAGAGAGAAAACCTATGATTATGAGGTTTTGGTGTGAGTTTGAAGATGATTTGAACCTCTATTTATAGGCCAAGGATTCTGAATGCAAAGCTCTTGCAAGTTGATCAAGAAGTGATGATTTGGCTTAAGAGATAAAATGGAATCTTTCACATTAAATGCAAATGGTTAAAAGTGACTTAACCATGGTTATTTCTCTAGCTTCTTATCCTCTTCCATTCTGATCTTCAAATCAGAAAATATCATTCAATTATTGCTTCTATGCATCATTGCTTGGATTATAGGTCATGTAGTCTTGAAACTTAGTGAAAAATGGTGCAAATCCAAGTGAAAATGATCACTAATGTCAAAATTCAAAACCATGGCTACACTCCATATTTTTTCATGCTCTTGGTCATTTTGGAAAGCTCATATTACACACTTCAAAACCCTTGTTGAAAGTTTCTTCAAGACCTTTAAGGAAATGGGTGAAAAAGATCCATGAACTTTGAAGAAAATGAAGTCTTAAGTGAAATTTTCAAAAGATACCAACTTTGAAGCTCCATATCTCTTAAATGGTTGATCTTTTGGAAAAAAATTATATGTGACAAAGTTGTTCATTGGATCAAAATCTACAACTTTCATGTTGGAAGTTTTTTTCAGTTTGTAGGTGAAATTTTGAGTTATTCCCTTCCAAAGTTTGGAAAAAACCATGAAAAACACTTAGAAATTTTTCTAAGTATGGAAAGTCAAACTTTTGACTTTTTGATTCTTGATTGATTTTCTTGATTTTTATTGATCAAATGACTTCATATATCATACATTGATGATTAAAAACTTCAAAAGTCATGGTTGACCAAAATTCTCCAAAAGTCAATGGTGATCTTGTACAGTTGACTTTTTCAGACGAATCGCGTTTCTGGAGATTTCAAATGAACCAAGCTATCCTCACCAAATGAATGGTATGAATGGATCATATTGAAGCATTAGAGGATATTGAGCCATGGTTTGAGTTGTGACACCATGTCCTGATTAAAAGGTCAGTTGTTCAGTGAATTAGGTCAAAAAACCCTAATTGTCGACCTGATAAAATTGATGACTGTGGATCTTGAATTGAGATGCAATTTCCATTGGATATTGTCATAGGGATTATTTGAGGATGATTGAAACCTTTGATTGACTCCCTGGGGATTTTTAGGGTTTCCCAAATGTGATCCCTGATTTTAGTCCCTGATAGTTCAAAACCCTAATCTGATGATTTGAAATTTCACTGTTGATCAATCCTTGTGTAGGAGATGTCTTGAGTCAATGGATTAGGTCAAAATGATGTACTTGGGGTCTTGAGGTCATGTCCCAAGTCATTAGGTCAAATCCTGAGCAAAAGTCAGGAGTGTGCTATCTTCAGTCAAAACCCTAATTCAGTCGATTCAGAGCCTTTGAGCTTGTTGAAATGAATCTCTGAGGACCAAATGTTGATTGTTGATGAAGATGATTCATTTGAGATGAAGGGGGAACAAAACCCTAATTGATTGTTACTTGTACTGATGAGTGATTTCCTGATTAAATCCTGCTGAGTCACAAGTAGCAAACACAAGCTATGCAATTTGTTAGGGATGCAAATGATGCATATGCAATGATATGAGGTGGTATCTTAGGTCAAAAATTGGGGTATGACAGAGTCCTAGATCTTCAAAATCCAGTCCAGGTACCTTCTGAATTTCCATGGCTTTCATACATTCCTCCAATAACTTGTATTTGTCATCAGGATGTTCGTTTTTATGGTAGTAATCTTCTTCTTCTTCAGAAGGCTTGGCAGCATCATGGTTACTTTTTGCCTCAGTCTTGATACTAGCATCATCATCTTGCTCATCTTCGTCACTGTCTTTAGAGGCTTTGGCATCCCTGAGCTCCAAGATCGGTCTAAGCTTTTTCACCTGAGTTTTCTTACCCTTCTTCTTTTTAGTCAGCTTGGCTTCCAGCTCCTCTTGCCCCTTGGACAAATTCAAAATCAAGGCTTGGAACTCAGTGATTTGAGCTTGGAGATTTTTGACATATTGTTCAAGATCCATGATGCTGAAATAAACAGCGAGGGAGGATGAGAAACCTATTGTAAGAAACCTGTTATGCGATGTTATGGATGCAAATGCAATGTTTTCAAGGATCTATAGGAAATTTAGTTAGCAACATTGGAAAATGATTTGGTCGCGTCTTTGTCTGAAGAAATTTGAATTTTGTCTTTGAATGTATTTCTTTGAGAATCAAGCTCACCATATCGAGTGGGTCATCGCCTCTGATTCGGGATACCTCTGAATTTGAAGGTGCATGGCTAGAGAAAAATAAATCCTCTTGCCCCTTGATAGGTACTGAGTCTCTGAATTGGAAGGTACGTGGCCAGAGGAAAATAAATCCTCTTGCCCCTAGATAGGAATTCAGTCCTTGATAAGAGCACCTGAAATTGTGCGCCCTAAATTCTTAAGATCCTTGAAAGGGTTAGTTAATCATGTTATGCTTATGATGTCATGATGTCATGATGTTATATGCGAATGCAGTTCATTAGACATAGTGTGAGTTAGTAAGGACAAACAAGTCCTTTCAACAAAACCTGCGAGGAAACGAAGGTTAGTAGCAAACACAAACAAGTCACACCAGTCACACAATTTCCTTAGGCTTGGCTTGCATGGAGTTTAGATCATGTGAGATACCCTTCCCCAAAGGTATTTCTAAGGATAAAGGTGATATCAGCAACGGGTTCTACCGAGTTACCTAGAATTGCCATCCCTCCTAAAGCACCCTCGAACATGATACATACATACCATGCAATGATACTTTGAGAAAGAACCTATCTGAGTTGTAGTATCGGGTAGCGACTATGCTCTCAACATACATCAAGAGTAGTCCCCCCACTACGTTCCTAAAAGTCAAGATGGGTTAAAGGTAACTAAAGGTCCTTAAGCTCTGACTCACCTACAGATATCCACACGAACCTCTCTCATGCAAAAGAGGCATGCGAACACCCATAGAGGCCTAACTTAAGCGTGAACTCTCATATTGACCAATACTCCACATACATGAAGGAGGTTGCCATGACTATGCCACTTCCTATCTTATGTGTACTTGAATCCGGGTGTAGGATTCGTCCTTCATTTAATTCCCAAAACAGCCCTGAAAAATAAAGCAAGCAAAGCAAACAATAGAAAACATTTAAGTGAATCCTAAGCTTTTAAGGTAACCCCTCTTTTATTCGAAAACTCCCCTACAGAGTCGCCACTTCTGTAATACGGTGAACTGACTTTATTTGAAATGTGCGGATAGCAAGAGTCGCCACCGACTTTTAATTTATCCAAATATCAGAAAGGCTAAAAGAACAGAAAAAACCTTTTTTAAAGAAAACTGAGTTCGGGGGATAATTTATGCAAAGGGAAGGTGTAAGGCACCCTTTGTATCATTGGTTATCCATGGGCTCTTAATTACTTTGCTCTTTTGAAAGAAATGTAGAAGAAGTGAATACAGACTTTAGCTTCGTAAATGAGCGTAGCCATATTGAAGGTTTTTAAGAAAAGGGTAGAAAAAGGAATTTAAACCAGAGCATGCAATTAAGGGCAAATTACCTTGATATTTGTAAAAAAGATTTTTTTAACCTTTCAGAGTGAAAGGGTCTATCCATGCCATAAGAGGGCAATAAGCCTTTCATTTGGAGGTTAACGGGTCATCGAGTTATCGTTCGCCAAAGAGTGTCCCTAGCCATAGAGAGGCAGGTAGTCTAGGGGAAGGATCATAATAGCCTTTCGTTTAGGAAGCCAGAGGATACCTCAACCTTTCATAGGCAACTTCTAAGGGACGAGATCATGTTTAGTGTATCGAAGGAAGCATCATTAGGGACTCATGATCTTAATCAAGGCAACATGGCTGAGGTATCCTCGTATTCGAGGGACATGGCTATTCTGCAAAAACACAAGGCAACAGGCAACAAGAGGGGTTACCAAAAAAGTGTGTGGGTGCAACAATCACGTGGTTAATTCAGAAATTATCTTATATTTAGTTATTCTAAATTGATTAACAGGCTTGCACTCCCTAAGATTACCAACCACAACAGAAGGTATAAAGCAATTTAAATGCCTTCAAGGCCAATCAATACAGACTAGAAGCAGATACATAAGAATATGGGGAAGGGAATAAGAATCCAGCGGGTTTGACATAAGTAATAATTAGGCAAAAAATAGAAGAGGTAAGAGTTTTTAGGGTTACCGACTATTTGAGCTTTGGCAGCTGGCAAACCCTAAGAAGGTGGGAAAAATAGAAACCAACAAGGGTGAGTGCATTATCAGTTCAAAAGCAGGTATGGTTAACCCTAATCAAGATAAAACAGTGATAAAAGAAAAAAAAGGGAAAATGTATAAAGAACTTAGCTTCGATTGATGAAGGTTGACAATCGGGGGTTGCCTCGAGTATTGACTCAGATCCTCAGAGAATTGACAGAAAAATAAAATACAGTGAATGTATGAAAAGTTCTTTCATTGACAAGGTAGAATAAATATTAAAAAGAAAAGAAAAAGAAATAATAAATGAAATTTGATCGGGACTTAGCTTTGTGAAGGGTATGGCGCGTAATCGAAAGGCATCTGAAAAGTTAACCCTGAAAAGGACACAAAAAATATATATTTTTAGTGTAGGCGTGATCTTCGGAAAACCTGACTAGGGTACAAGTTAGCCTTAATTAATAGAGTACGAATAAATTAATTGTTGGTTTTCAACCCAATTAATTAAATTGGTAAAAATCGAGTTTCGATTAAATTACCTAACCCTAATGTATATTTTAATCAATGGATAAAAATTAATTAACAAATTAAACAAATAATTTAAATAAATTAAATTGATTTTAAAAAATAAAATAAATATATTCTTTTACTATATATTTAAAAAATAAAATAAATATATTCTTTTACTATATATTTAAAAAATAAGTTGAAAAAACAAGTTTGTTTCTTTAAAAGATTTTTAATGAACAATATATAAAAAAACAAGTTATGTAATTAAAAAAAAAGAAAAAAAAATTAAAAGACTTAACTTCTGATTTGGTGTGGCAGGTTTATGAAGGACCATGGTAGGCGCTCCTTTTGGGCTCTTGGATCTGGCTGCGCGAACATCCAAAGGCAGAGATGCGATGATGCACCATGAGGCTGCATCTTGAGGAGACACTGGATCTGTAAGAAAAAACCTGAAAAATAATATGATGGGAATGGGGATCGAACCCGTGTTCCTTGCTTCACGCACGCGTACCTTGCCATTCCTACTGCACTCGTTATTTGATATAAGCATGAGGCCAATATATTATAATAAGAAACGAATCAGAGAAATTTAAATGAAAAGGAACCCGCGCCCAAGCCCTCCATCTTCTTCATTGGTTTTTCTGGAAAATAACAGTACTTCCAGCCACGGTTTGGTTGTGTTGCTACAGATTCTCATCATCCCAACCTGCCATAAATCACCAAACAAAACGCAATAATAACCCCGATTGATTGTAAACGCCCCTATGAATTTATTGGAATCCCTAATTCGGTCAAAAATTGCTTCTAGAACAGATTCCCAATTTGTGAGGTTGAAAACCTAGCCATGGTAAGTCGTTCAATTCATCACTAAAATCAAATTAACCATCCAGAAAGTTTATAAACATCAATATAATCGCTAAAATACGATCAAATTTAATTTATAATATGTGTATGATAGAAATCGAAATTGGGAAATTTGCTCAAACCGTGACCAACGATGGTGCGATTCTGGAAGTGCTTGAGGACTTGTGATAACCCAGAATGCTTCAGAGAGGGTCGAACACTTGACCTTGATGCTTGGAACGCATTCACTCAACCTGGGATTTTGTATGCTGTGTGGCTTTGTTTTCACGATTTTTGAAGCTTGGAATAGGGTACCTCTGCGGCCAAAATAAATCCTCTATCAGCTTAGAATTGTTGTGTATATATACAACATCATATTAGGTCAGGAATTATAATTTCAATCTCTGTAATTTGGATCATGAAGATTTGATTTTGGAAGAGGTATAACAAACTTCTATTTTGGTTTTCAATCATGCAAATCAAGCCACCAATCACTCCACACGATCTCTTGCCCTCAAAAATCTGATTTGGTCTCTAAAAGGAATTTAAATGAATCTTGTATTTTTAATCCACTTATTTTTTATGATTTATTTAATATTTTTGAATGAATAAAACTCAGATAAATATTAATAAATTCATAAAAAATAAAAGGTGAAATTAGAGACTTCTCTTAAAGTCATGAGCCTGCTTAGAATCCAAATGATAGGCCCAATAGTCACATATTTCCAAACTACTCAAATTGACTTCCATGTTTCCACTTGATTGACTTTGAATAAATTTCTCAATCTTTAATAGAAGCATAATCCTAATTAAATTTTTGATTATTTTCACCAATTATTTATTTTTAAATTGAATTTTTATAAACAAAAACCCAATATAAAAAATAATATAATAAAAATAATAGAAAATAAAATAAAATGAAGGCCTGGGATTATGGGCTTCTAGTGCACTCATGATCATGTTTAGAGATTCAAACTTAGGCCCATTGGTGTAAAAACTCAAAATCGCTCAACGTATCCTTTGTGCATCCCTAAAAATCACCCACCTTGCACCATTCATAAATTTTTCAATTTTGATCCCGTGAAGGTGTTATAAGACTTTTTGGAAAGCTCGATGTGTCCTCTAAATGTTCCTTTTAGTCTTAGCTCGATTGAATCTTCTATGTTCAAGTTATGAGCTTTTTTTGCAAAAGATGACTTTTCGTTAACCTTTCGGAGGACCCATAACGTTTTGGCTTATATCTCTTATGAGGAAGCATTTCTCAGCCTTGGACCCAACAACAAAGTTGTAGAGAATTGAATTTAGTTGACTTTAGAAACTTTTTGAATTGTTGATTTCTGATCTTTCCTTGATGAACCATGATCAATTCTTGATCAAATGGTGAATGGTACTTCAATATGAGGATGTTGACAAAAAATTAGGAGTTTTGACTGTACTTTGACCACAATTGACTTTTTGGTCAAACTAGTCGACTGTTGACTTTCTGGGCAATTGAGTGACCAATCCTTTGAATTGAGACTTGAAATTTGTCATAGACCATATGGGATGCCTTGGAGCTTTTGATTCATTAATTTTCCTTCAGAACAATAAAACCCTAATTCTTTGAGCCTTGTTTAGGAGAGAGTGTCTTTGAGCTTTGTGCCTTGACTTGAATTTGAATAGGAGAAATAGTATGGGCAAATTTTGGGGTATGACAACATGCATACCATTTAATGCTGCGAAAAGGAGCTAAAGTTAACAGGCAAAATCTTAAGGCTATATATACTCATGATCTCTTGAATCAAACACAACAATCACACACGAGAACTTTATTACTCTGAAAAATCATCAAGTGTGAAGAAAAACTCGTTGAAGCAAAACTCTCATATTCATACTCTAAGTTCATTACTTTGTACTTGAACTTAGTGAAATATCACAGTGGTGATTACAACTTTCTAGAAGCAACATTATACACTGTCATCAAAAGATACGTGGTAACTAAGTCCTTGAGAGACTGGTTGGGTCAGAAGTCTAAAGAAGTCTAGGACTAGTTGAGTCTTAGAAGTTGGTTAGTCACAAACAGTTGGTTTGTGCAAGATTATTAGTCACCAGCAGTATGGCTCGTGCACTGTATTGTGAGTCACGGCAGTTTGTCGTACAAGTGTAATCAGGTTCTGATTATACTGGATTAAATCCTCGTTAAGAGGGGCAAATCACCTTATTGAGGGTGGACTGGAGGTAGCCTTATTGAGAAGGTGAACCAGGATAAAAATAAGTGTGTTTTGTCTATCTTTCCTTCATCAAATTAAAAGAATCACTTATTAAACCCCCCTTCTAAGTGCTTTCTCAACCTTCAATTGGTATCAGAGTACTTGGTTCTAGGTGCAAACACTTAACCGTGTCAGAAAAAGATCCAGAAGGAAAACACTATGGCGAATGATTTAAACAACAATGGCTACACAAAACCTCTTGTGTTCGATGGAGAAAATTTTGAATATTGGAAAGATAGGATAGAAAGTTTCTTTCTAGGACAAGATCTTGACCTATGGGATATTGTGGTAGATGGTTACAATCATCCTGAAGATGCAGGTGCAAAAATAGCAAGGAAGAACATGACGGATAAACAAAAGAAAGAATTCAAAAGTCATCACAAAGCCAAAACTATCTTGCTAAGTGCTATCTCACAGGCAGAATATGAGAAAATCACCAACAGAGATACAACACATGATATATTTGAGTCACTCAAGATGACTCGTGAAGGTACTGCTCCAGTCAAAGAAACGAAAGCTCTGGCCTTAATCCAGAAGTATGAAGCCTTCAAGATGGAAGAGGACGAGACTGTTGAAGCCATGTTCTCAAGATTTCAGACCTTGACTGCTGGTCTAAGAGTTCTAAACAATGGATACACGAAAGCTGATCATGTAAAGAAAATAATCAGAAGTCTAGCAAGAAGATGGGGGCCAATGGTTACAACATTCAAAGTTGCAAATAATCTTGACGAAGTATCTCTTGAAGAACTTATCAGTGCGTTAAGAAGTCATGAGATTGAGCTCGACGCAAATGAGCCTCAAAAGAAAGGTAAGACTATAGCCCTTGAATCTGTTAAAAAATTCGAAACTAATGCTCTGCGAGGCTAAGGAAGAATGCTCAAGTGAGTCCACATTAGAGGAAGAAGATGAGTTGTCTTTTCTCTCTAGAAGAGTAAATCAACTCTGGAAGAGCAAGCAAAGGAAGTTCAGAAACTTCTGAAGACTAGAATACAAAGGAGAATCCTCTGTATACAGAAGGTCAAGCAGAAAAAGTAATGTATGCTTTAAATGTAATGAACCAGGACACTTCAAAAGTGAATGTCCTAAACTACAAAAAGAAAGGCCTAAGAAAAGGTTTAAAAGGAAGAAAAGTCTGATGGCTACTTGGGATGATTCAGAATCATATGAAGACAAATATAACTCAGAAGATGAACACGCCAACATAGCATTCATGGCCACCACAGAAAATGACTCAGACTCAGATGCTGAAACAAATGAGGTATTTTCTGAACTCACTAGAAAAGAGCTTGAAGAAAGCCTGTATGAACTTCTAGAAAGACACAATAGATTAAAAGAAAGATTTAAAAGGCTAAAGTTCGACCTACTGGCTGAAACAAAGAAACTTAAACAAGAAAATACTGAACTTAAAGATATAACAATATACAAGTCATAGAGGAAATGGAAACAAAAACCCTTAAGTTAGACAGTACTTTAAAATCTGATATTCTGAAAGAATATGATGATAGTTTTCAAAAATTTCTTATTAAAAGTATAAACAAAAGCAAAATAGCCTCTATGATTTATGGTGTAAGTAGAAACAATCGAACTGTAATTTTCTATAAAACACCTAAGGGTAGGGAACCATATCTACCTAAACCGGTTGATGATATGGAAATAAAATATAAACCTCTGCACACACATTTTAACTATGGTCACACTCATGATATCAAATAAACATCCTACTCTGAAAATTATTGTGCTAGACCTAAGCTAAAAAAAGCTTCAAGCACACTAACATCAAAGGACCCAAAAGGATATAAGTACCTAAGAAGAAAATGATCTATGTTGCAGATGCCCTCAGCAGTGAAGTCAAAACACCAATCATGGTACATGGACTCTAGATGCTCACATAACATGACGGGAAGAAGGTCTATGTTCCAAAGCTTGGAACTTAAATCAGGCGGAGATGTTAGATTTAGAGGGAACCAAAAGGGAAAGATCATTGGATTAGGAAATATTGGTAATGGTAACTCTCCCTCTATAAATAATGTTTTACTAGTTGAATGATTAACTCATAATTTGTTATCTAATATTCAATAAGTGATAATGGTTATGATATAGTCTTTAGTCAAAAGTCTTGCAAGGCTGAAAGTCAGAAAGACGGATCAATTCTCTTTACTAGTAAGAGAAAGAATAACATTTATAAGATTGATCTTTCTGAACTAAAATCTCAGAAAGTAACTTGTCTTCTGTCTGTAAATGATGAGCAATGGGTTTGCCACAGAATATTGGGACATGTTAGCTTGAGAAGATTATCTCAACTCAACAAAATCAATTTGGTAAGACGACTCCCCAATCTAAAGTTCAACTCAAATTCTCTTTGTGAAGCATGTCAGAAGGGAAAGTTCTCAAAATCCTCTTTCAAATATAAAAATGTTATTTCTTCCTCCAGACCTTTAGAACTTCTACATATTGATTTATTTGGTCCAATGAAAACTGCATCAATAAGAGGTAAGAAATATGGATTGGTCATTGTAGATGACTACAGTAGGTGGACATGGGTAAAATTCTTAAAACATAAAGATGAAACACATATTGTATTCTTTGATTTTTGTAATCAAATATAAAATAAAAAAGAGTATAAAATCAATAAGGTTAAAAGTGATCATGGAGGAGAATTTGAGAATCATCTCTTTGAGAAGTTCTTCAAAGAAAATGGAATCTCTCACAATTTCTCCTGCCTTAGGACTCCTCAACAAAATGGGGTAGTAGAACGTAAAAACAAAACATTACAAGAAATGGCTAGAACTATGATTAATGAAGCTAATATGGCTAAGCATTTTTGGGCAGAAGTAGTGAACACTGCCTGCTATATACAAAATAGAGTGTCCATAAGACCTATTCTTGAAAAGACTCCTTATGAACTATGGAAGAATAGGAAAGCTAACATTTCATATTTTCATCCATTTGGTTGTACTTGCTTTATTCTTAACACTAAAGAACATCTGAACAATTTTGATTCTAAGGCTCAAAAGTGATTTCTGCTAGGATACTCTGAACGCTCAAAAGGCTACAAAGTATATAATACAGAAACATTAATTGTTAAAGAATTAATCAATATCAGATTTGATGATAAGCTTGGCCATCAAAAGCCAAAGATGACTGAAATATTTGCAGATACAGAAGAACAACTATCAAATCCTGATTATTCAGAAGATAAAGATGCATCAGAAATCATATCAACCATGGAGAACATGAGAATATACGAAGAGAATCCTCATAAAAGATTTCCAAGACTTACTACACATAATTCAGAAGATGCCATCCTTGGCGAGAAAGATGATCCTATCAGAACTAGAGCATTCCTAAGAAATAATGAGAATTCATTATTTGGATTAATGTCAATGATTGAGCCAACTTCAGTAGATGAAGCTCTTTAAGACACCGATTGGATCATTGCTATGCAAGAAGAGCTAAATCAATTGACCAGAAATGACGTATGGGATTTAGTTCCAAGACCTGAAGGATTCAACATTATTGGAACACAGTGGGTATTTAGAAACAAAATGAACGAACAAGCAGAAGTCATCAGAAACAAGGCACAACTGGTTGCTCAAGGGTATAGTCAGCAATAAGGTATTGACTTTAATGAAACCTTTTCCCCACTCGCCAGGTTAGAGTCAATTAGATTATTAATTATCTATGCTGCTCAATTTAACATAATATTATATCAAATGGATGTTAAAAGTGCATATTTAAATGGTTATATCGAAGAAGAGGTGTATGTTCATCAACTCCTTGTTTTGAAGATTCTATATATCCTTAACATGTTTTTAAATTTGAGAAATCTTTATATGGTCTAAAACAAGCTCCCAGAGCTTGGTATGAACGACTTAGTTCATTCCTCTTAGATAATGGTTTCACAAGAGGGAAACATGATACAACATTCTTTCGTAAATCATTCAAAAATGATATCTTAATTTGTCAAATATATGTGGATGATATTATCTTTGGAACTTCTAATATCTCTCTTGGAATAGAATTTTCTAAGTCTATGCATGAAGAATTTGAAATGAGCATGATGGGTGAGCTAAAATTCTTTCTTGGAGTTCAAATAAACCAAACTTCTGAAGGCACTTACATACATCAAGCAAAGTATGTCAAAGAACTTCTGAAGAAATTCAAATTATGATAGAGTAAAGAAGAAAAAACCCCAATGCATCCTACTTGCATCTTAGTTAAAGAAGAAGTAAGTAAAAAGGTAGATCAGAAGCTCTACAGAGGTATGATTGAATCACTACTCTACCTAACTGCATTTAGGCTTGATATTCTGTTTAGTGCGTGCTTATGTGCAAGATTTCAATCAGATCCTAGAGAATCACACTTGACTGCTGTCAAGAGAATTCTAAGGTATCTGAAAGGTACTACTAATGTTGGACTATGTTACAAAAAATCCAAAGAGTTTAACTTAGTAGGTTATTGTGATGTTGATTTTGCTAGAGATAGAATAGAACGTAAAAGTACATCTGGAAGCTGTCAGTTTCTAGGAAATAATCTGATCTCCTGGTATAGAAAAAAACAAGCGACCATTGCACTATCAACTGCAAAAGCAGAATATATTGATGTTGCAGGCTGCAGCACTCAAATGCTTTGGATGAAAAGTCAGTTATAGGATCATCACATCTATGAGCGTAAGATCCCTATTTTCTGTGATAATACTTCTGCTATATGTCTTTCTAAAAATCCTATCCTTCACTATAAAGCTAAACACATAGAAATTAAGCATCAGTTCATCAGGGACTATATTCAAAAAGGGATAGTAAGCTTAAACTTTATTGATACAGACCATCAATGGACTGATATTTCACAAAAGCACTTTCTAAAGATAGATTCAAGTTCATTCTAAAGAATATTAGTATGGATTTGTGTCATGAATGAAATTATCTATTTTGGTTATAGTTGAACAATATGAAGTACAACTTGTTACAAGTTATCATCTAGAAATATCTGACCCACTCGGTTCAAAAGTTTGTTTTCTAAGCTGAGTCAAAAGCTCAGCAGATAAAACTGCCGATCCACGTATTCCTGAGAACTTGAGCACATGTTCAATATCTGAAAGGCCGCGCGTGTAAAGCAAAATGAGTAATAAGTCAATGGTAACTGTTGCATTAATTTCTCTACGTTATTCATAAAATGTCTCTAATCATAACGCTACTATTTCTTGGTCATTGAAACATTTCTCTCTTTTTCTCTTCATTCCATAATGCATGCGAGTCTATACATTGATTACCTATACCAAATATTTTCTTTCCTCATCAATCCTCTATAAAGTCTTCCTGTGTCAAATTTTTCTAACATCCAACTAGTCAATTCGTGTCAGTTTGTTCTCTCACTCAAAAACTTCTTTCCATCATGACATCACAAACATCCCTCACTATCATAAAAGAACATAACTTATGGCTAGCCAAAAGAGACAACTATTACATCAACCTCTGCAATAAACAAGGATGGGAATCCTACATTTCTTTCCTAAATGGCTATGTCCTTCCAAATCTTGTAAAAAATTTCTGGGTAAATGTTTCATTCAATGAAGATAACCTGAGTATTACTTCCTTTATTCATGGAATTTAACTTACCATTTCTGAAGCATCTGTTGCTGAAGTAATTGGATGTCCAACCAGGAATAATGTTGTATGTCTCACTGTCTTTGACTATGCTAATGCTTTTGTCATTCCAAACGACTTGAGTAAACTAGTTCGTCATCTCAGAAACAACCCTTACTACCTCTCTTCATCCAAACAAGTATGGTTTAGGATGATTCTTTCAAATCTCATTCCTCGAGGAAAATTCCATAAAATCCTGTATGCTAGAGATAGGTTCTTGATCAACTGCCTGGAATCAAATAAACCAGTAAACCTTGCTCCGATCATCTTTGAACACCTGAGAGAATCCCAAATATATTTCAAGTGTGGTCAAGAATTATTCATACCCTATGGAGGAGCCCTGCCAGTTTGTTCTGAATCTGCAAGAATAGTGAACACACTTTGCATCTCAAAACATCCGAACAAGAGAGAAGCACTGTATGATGAGCGCTGTCTGTCCCTCGAGGTTGCCTATGATATGATAATGATAGTCCCTTTTGATTGCTGAGGTATCCTTATTGGTTGCCTAAAATGACTATTTTATCCTCCCCTTAGACTACCTGCCCTCTTTATGGCAGGGTCAGTCTTATGGCGAACGATAACCTCGATGACCCTTTTACATCAAATAAAAGGACTTCCTACCCTCCTATGGTATGGATAGCCCTGAAAAGTTAAAAGAACCTTTTTATGATTTTAGGGTAATCACCTCTTAATTTCTTGCTCTGATTTAAATTCAATTTTTACCCTTTTTCAAAAACCTTCAAAAAGGTTACGCTTATTTACAAGCTAAAGTCCTTATTCAAATCCTTTTTTTATTCACTGCAAACATTTTCAAACATTTCAAAGTGAGCTAAGTAATTAAGAGCCCATGGATAACCATGGATACAAAGGAAGCTTTAAACCTTCCCTTTGTATAATTTACCCCCCGAACTCAATCTCTTTCAAAAAGGTTTTTTCTGTTCTTTTAGCCTTTCTTTAAATTGGATAAAATAAAAGTCGGTGGCAACTCTTGCTTACCGCGACATTTCGTTAAAGTCAGTTCACCGTATTACGGAACTGGCGACTCTGCTGGGGATTTCGAATAAAAGAGGGGTTACCTTAAAGTTTAGGATCACTTAAATGTTTTCTATTGTTTGCTTTGCTTGCTTTATTTTTTCAGGGCTGTTTCAGGAATTAAATGAAGGACGATTCCTATACCCGGATTCAAGTACACTTAAGATAGGAGTGGCATATTCATGGCGACCTCTTTCACATATATGAGAGATGAGTCAATATGAAGTTCACACTTGAGTTCGGACTTCATAGATATATGCACACCTTTCTCAAATGAGGGAGGTCTATGTATTTAACTTTGGGTGCGCCGTACTTAAGGACCTTTAGTTACCCTTTAACCCATCTTGGTGTCATACCCCAATTTTTGACCTAAGATACCACCTCATATCATTGCATATACATCATTGGCATCTCTAACAAATTGCATAGCTTGTGTGTTGCTACTTGTGCTCAGCAGGATTTAGACAAGAAATCACTCATCAGTACAAGTAACAATCAATTAGGGTTTTGTTCTCCCTTCATCTCATATAAATCATCTTCATCAATAAATCAACATTTGGTCCTCAAAGATTCATTTCAACAAGCTCAAAGGCTCTGGATCAACCAGATTAGGGTTTTGACTAAAGACAACAAACTCCTGACTTTTGCTCAGGATTTGACCTAATGACTTGGGACATGACCTCAAGCCCCCAAGTACATCATTTTGACCTAATCTATTGACTGAAGACATTTCCTATACAAGGATTGATCAACAGTAAAGTTTTAAATCATCAGATTAGGGTTTTGAACTATCAGGGACTAAAATCAGGGATCATATTTGGGAAACCCTAAAAAGCTCCAGGGGATCACTCAAAGGTTTCAATCATCTTCAAATAATCGCTATGACAATATCCAATGGAAATTTTATCTCAATTCAAGATCCACAGTCATCAATTTCATCAGGTCGACAATTAGGGTTTTTGACCTAATTCACCTTAACAATTGACTTTTTAATCAGAACATGGTGCCACAACTTAAACCATGGCTCAAGATCCTCCAATAACTCAATGTGTTCCATTCATACCATTCATTTGGTGAGGATAGCTTGGTTCATTTGAAATCTCCAGAAACGCGATTCGTTTGAAAAAGTCAACTATACAAGATCACCATTGACTTTTTGGAAATTTTGGTCAACCATGACTTTTGAAGTTTTAAATCATCAATATATGATATATGAAGTCATTTGATCAAGGAAAATCAAGAAAATCAATCAAGAATCAAAAAGTCAATAGTTTGACTTTCATACTTAGAAAGTTTTCTGTGTTTTTCAATGGTTTTTTCCAAACTTTGGAAGGGAATAACTCAAAATTTCACCTACAAACTGAAAAAAACTTCCAACATGAAATTTGTAGATTTTGATCCAAAGAACAACTTTGTCACATAAAATGTTTTTCCAAAAGATCAACCATTTAAGGGATATGGAGCTTCAAAGTTGGTATCTTTTGAAAATTTCACTTAAAATCTCATTTTCTTCAAAGTTCATGGATCTTTTTCACCCATTTCCTTAAAGGTCTTGAAGAAACTTTCAACTAGGGTTTTTAAGTACATAACATGAGCTTTCCAAAATGTCCAAGAGCATGGAAAAATATGGAGCATAGCTATGGTTTTGAATTTTGCCATTAGTGAGCATTTCACTTGAAATTACAAGTCATTTTTGCCAAAGTTATGCACTATTTTACCTTATGATGCAAGCAATGACATATACATGCAATAATTGGGAGATATTTCTGGTTTGTAGACAGATTGGAAAGAGATAAGAAGCATATCCAATTTTAACCATGGTTTAGATTTTAACCATCTTGCATTTAATGTGAAAGATTCCATTTTATCTCTTAAGTCAAATCATCACTCTTTGATCAACTTGCCAAGGCTTGTATTCAGAATTCATGGCCTATAAATAGAGGTCATTTCCACTCTTCAAATCACACCAAAACCTCATAAGCATAGGTTTTCTCTTCCTTTCTTGAATTGCAAGTTTCATAGTTTTCAAAGAGGGAGAAATACCAATTTCTAAATCTTTGAAGTTCTAAGCAAAGTGATGCTTCTAACACTTCCTAAACATCATATGGAAGTTGTTTGAACCATTGAAACCTCCCAAAAACACCAAGTACTCAGAATCACTACCTCACTTCCCAAATATGCATAACACTAGCCTTATCATGCCAAAATCAATTCCAGGCCAATTCTGTCCAAGCTAATCATCCAAACACATTCCATATACCATATGTGAGCTATCCCAATCATCATCCATGACCTGTAACATCAGAATCATCAAATTTGATTCATGCTCCAAGTAACTGCAAATCGAGTTCCACACCTTGATCCAGATGAATTCAATCCACTCCAAGCATTCAAACACCTTACATAAAGTCCATTGAAGCTATCCAGATCAAGAAACAACATCTGTAACACCTCCAGGCAAGGATTCGATTCTCAGTTTTTCCATTTTTAAGGTAAGCTCTCTTGAACTTCAAACTCCATCATACATGCATCATAAATGAAAAACTGGTTTGCCATCTTGTTTCTGCACACATATGGATCATTAACCCTCAATCAATTGCATCATAACTTGCACATACACGATTTCAGATTGAATCATAGAATTAGGGTTCTTTGTGTTCATCAGAAAATCAATGATCTTAGAGCAAAAATAAATGAAATTAAATGGTACCATCATGTTCCTTATGAAAAACCGAGTGAGATAGACTATCTACTCGATCAAAACAATCCAGTTTCAAAGATTTTCAAAATCAAATGGGGATGGTGCTCTTGGCGCCATTTCTGTTCAGAAAATTCAAATGATTCGTTTTAAAATATAATTAAATCAATGTGTATTACTTACAAGCTGCGCGCGCAGCTCAGTTGGTTGTTGTTTTGGTTGGTGACCTCAGGGTCACGAGTTCAAGTCCTTGTGAGGACAAACCTTATTTTTTATCACTATTTTTCTGTCATTTTTTACACAACTTCATCTAATTAATTAACCAATCAAATTAATCCATTTTCACTTCATTTTTTGTACACTTCTTATTTAACACATATATTTTATGAATATTCAAAAAAATCACAAAAAACATATTTATTTAATACATTTTTTAATAAGTTTAAAATGACATGTTTTTAAGTGTTTTTTAATACTTTAAATATTGTTTTTCATTTGATTTTTCAAACTTAATCACTTTAAATATTTTGTGATCAAACCCTAATCATTTAAGTATTAATTAAGTATAATCTTTATTTTTATCTTAATTAAGTTGATTTCTTTCAAAATTTCAAACCATTTAAAAACAAACGATCACCGTTTTTCAAAACAAACAAAACCATTTCTTTTTGGTTTTTCTTTTCAAAAACTCTTGATTAAATCTTTTTGATTGATCAAGTCATTTTCAAAACTCATTGGGAATCCCTTATGGTATAAGTCCCATACCTTTGTATAAATTTAGGTTTCTCATTGTATAAATATACCTATCTTTTTATACTTCGATCAAATTGATTTAAACCCTCGAATAACAAGATCAAAATTAGGGTTTTCTTCAAGAATACCATGGGCATCCCTTAAGGTGTAAGCCCCAAACCTCTTTGTAAATATTTGTCCATTTATTTACATAACTTTAATAAAAAAACAAATCTTTTTCTTTCAAAAAACTCTTGATCAAATCCTTTTGGATTGATCAATTGATTTTCAAAACAATTGGGCCTCTCCTTATGAGTTGTAAGTCCCATCCCTTTCTCTTTGTACAGTTTTTCTTTGAACATAAAACTTCTTTCGAAACAAAACTCTCAAACTATTTTCAAACAACGAAACCTCGCGTCTTTGTACAAAAAAACAATCAACCATGTTTTATAAAATAAAACATGGGCCTCCATGTAGGTATAAGTCCCAACCTCCCTTGTAAATACTTGTCATGAATAAGACTCAACGGGCCTCTCCCCGAGTATAAGTCCCGAGCTCCGTGTATACAAACGGATCATCCTTACAGGTATATTTCCTTCATAAACTCCATTGTATACACACACCTTGTCATATATAACTGTTCATACTTGTTCATACTTGTTCATGTTTGTTCATACTTGTTCATGTGTTTGCTCATGTTATATATGCTTGTTCAACTTAGTACAACACTAGGTTCCCCATAGCCTCCTATTGGGCTTTGTGCAAAGAATCTCCCTAGTTTAGGTTAGGACATAGAGTATGGTTTCCCGGTAAAATCGCTCTAAGAGCTCAAACCAACTATACCATCCCTCCCATAGCCTCCTCTTGGGCTTACAATGCAAGGACCCTCGATTGTCCCTCCCATAGCCTCCTCTTGGGCTTACAATGCAAGGACCCTCAGATAGCCTCCTCTTGGGCTTCGTACAAGGACCCACGGGCTTCTTATAAGCATCCCCAATATCCAAAACAAATACCCTAGGAGATTAGACATTTTTTCATCTCTATGATAGGAGTATCTCTTCTATATCATCACAATCAATCAAATCAAACTTTTTTTTGCCACAAGGCTGGCTAATCAATCAAACCCTTTTGCCACCAGGCTGGCTGATTAATCAAAGTTTTTGCCATAAGGCTGGCTTCATCGAAACTTTTGCCACAAGGCTGGCTGATTAATCAAAACTTTTTGTCACAAGGATGACTTCATTGAAATTTTTTGCCACAAGGCTGGCTAATCAAACTTGTTTTGCCACAAGGTTGGCTAAACAAAAACATCTTTATCATTCTAAGTACCATAAGTGGCACAACCCAGGTCTTATAATGAAAAGATTTCAAACAAAAATCAAACATATGTATGTGATGATATAGATTAGATACATCGAGCATTAAGATGACATTTGTCTCTTATCCTTTGCTTCCACTAACGTAAGTGGGAACTACAATTGCTCTGACTTTCTCAACATCCCTTTGAGAATACGTAGGCACAAGGTCGTATCCTTGGCGAGCAAAACTTCTCCCTCAAACCACTCAAACCTTAGCACCCGTAGACCCCGAGCTACAGATGCTCTGATTCCCTCTAAGGGATATGTATGCAGAGGATCGCGATGATCTTTGCGAGCATAATCAAACAAACACCTTAGGTCCCACCTATTTCACAAGAACACCCACCGTAACATAGAATGAAACAAACATAATAAAGAAACCTATAGAGTACTATAGATGCGTTGGGTGCTAATACCTTCCCTTCGTATAACCAACCCTCTTACCCGGAATCTCTCCCCCACTTTTGCATTGCTTTTAGTTTTGGGCTTTGCATCTCTTTTAAGGTTATTGCAACTTTTTTCCTTTTCCTACTTTGGAAATAATAAAAAGTTTGGTCGTGACAAAAACAAAAGAAAAATCATTTTTCTTGAGCACTCGAGCCCAAAGAAGGCATCAGGTGTCTCATCCCGAAAGGACCTCGATTTTTCCTCGCGACAGAAAAATGGCGACTTTGCTGGGGACAAAACTTTTTATTGTTTCCAAAGAAAGGGTTAATTCTAATTTTTATGTTTTTTTTATTATTGTATTCTTGTTACATGTGTGGTTCTTTGGTTCCGTTACTTGTGTGGTTCTGTTACAAGTGATACATTATGGACAAATCCTAACCCGGATTAAGTACACATAAGATTTAGGTGGAGGGTATAGTCATGTATGGCATACAAGGAGTTCAGTCCTTAAAAAGCTGGCATGAGAATCCTTCCGCTCAGTGGAGGTTCCTTGTTTGTAGTATATGTTTAGCAAGTTCAATTGCGAAGACATTATTGCTTTCATTGAACTGTAGAAGCTGAGTTGGCTGTAGAACCCATAACCCATCCTGGTCTTATTAGGTTGTGGCGCAGAAACTATTCAGGTGAAGACTTGGATTAGTTGTCATGCGGAGAGCCACACTCAGAAGAGTTTTTCTTGAGAATATTGCTAGCTCACAAGTTCAGTTGTGCAAGCCGGTAATATCCGAAAGAAAAATGTAGACTCTGACGTATCAGTAGAACATGTTGTGCAGGTGATTAACCCTAGTACTATCCCATGTTTGGTTCTCTGACCTCATGCTCGTGACGCTGGACCTTTGAACCTATGTGTACCATGTTTGAATTACCATGTTTGTAGAACTATGTTTGAACTACCATGTTTGCATTATCATGTTTGCCTTACCATGTTTGTATATGTGGCATTCATGCATTCATGCATTCATGCATTCATACATTCATTCATGTTTTCAAAAAAAAAACAAACATGATTTTTTCCAAAAAATTTAGAAAAATTTTCCTTGCAAACATCATAGGGTTAAGTTATGGAGTGGGTAAAGTTAGGGGTAAGAAGTACGGTTTCAAAGCGCCTAATGTGGAAAGACTGAAAGAGTTAGCATCTTTTGTACAAGATCCTTTCGATTTTAGGAAAAGCCATGGAAAGCTTTTGCCTATCTTGAACACTCATGTTGATGAAGGACTTCTCAAAACTCTGGTTCAGTTCTATGATCCCGTCTACCGGTGTTTCACCTTTCCAGACTACCAGTTGGTACCAACCTTGGAAGAATATGCCAATCTTTTGGGTATTTCTGTGACTGACAAAATACCTTTCAATGGTTTGGAAGCCATTCCTAAGTCACAAGTTATTGCAGTAGGTATCCACTTGAAGAAATCAGAAGTAGAGAGCAACTGGATACCAAAGGAAACCTCCCGGGTTTGACTTTGCAGTTTCTAATAAAGAAAGCCTTTGATTTCATCGAAACTGGTAGCATGATAGCTTTTGAAGCTGTATTAGCCTTGCTCATTAATGGGCTGGTTCTGTTTCCCAACGTCAACGACTTTGTTGATATCAACGCCATAAAGATCTTTCTGATTGGAAATCCTGTTCCGGCTTTGCTTGGCGACATGTATTTCTCTATTCATCATAGGAATCGCCAAGGTGATGGAATCATTGTATGTTTCACACTTACCTAAGTCTCTTATTTTCACGGAAAATCGAGAAGGCTTGCGTTGGCCTCGAAGACTTATGTCCCTTACTAATAATGATATCCATTGGTATACTCTGGCTCGTTGCGGTACAAAAACCATTGATAGTTGTGGAGAGTTTGCCAACGTACCCGTCATTGGTACACAAGGAGGAATTAACTACAATACGGTCCTAGCCCGACGACAACTCGGGTATGCAAATTCAGCTAAGCCCATTGGTCTTGCAGTGGAAAGCTACTTCTATCAAGAAGGGGAGGATCCTCAAGGGTTGAAGACAAGAATGGTAAGAGCCTGGTACGACGTCCGAAGTAAAGGAAAAGGTGAGATAAGGAACTGCATTGCTACAAACGCCTACACCTGTTGGGTGAAGAAAAGAGCAAGGGAGTTTCAAATGCCTTATGATTATGAAAAACCCATGTTCCCTGTGGTATCTCAACTACCCAATGTTCCCATTAACACTGTGGAAGAATACCAAGAGACTTTGGCTAAGATGAGGTTAGAAAAAGACGCTTGGGAAGAAAAGTTTCGTAAAACTGATGAGGAAAATAGAAAGTTGAAGAAAAGAGTGAAAGATCACGAAGAAACTCTCTATTATCAAGATGGATGGCTCATGAGTAAAGATGAGAAGATCCGTCGGAAAGACGCTGCAATCAGGAGATACATCAAAGAAAGCAAGAAAAATCTTGAAGACTCAACAAGCAACACTCCGATGCCTGACAATTGGAAGAATGTTATTGACAAGTTGAGAACTGAAAAGGCCGAGTTGAAAGCTTATTATGGGAAAGAAATCATGAAGCTCAAGCTGCATAATGCATTTGGTTCTTCGTCCGATGAGGATGTTTAGGATTTGTTTAGCTTTTCATTTATCATTTGCTTCTGTAAGGAGTTACGCTCCAATGTTGTAACATTTCCCATTTATTTCAATAAAAGAATAGTTTGTGTTCAAATGTTTGCAAGAAAATAATCTTTAAAATGTTTGGAAAAAATCATAAACTTTTTTGCATACATCATTTTGCATATCGAGTCTGTTGTATAGAGTCTCATCTTTTGGATCTTTCTCCAATAGATCGTCAAGCTGTCGCGTCTCAAAGTTTCTCGACCGCGCTCGCAATCAGATCACAGATACAATACTCGTTCAAATAGAAGAAGAGTAATGGAACACTCTGAACAAGAGAATATTGAGCTCTGTGGTACAGTGACCACCCTTCAAGAAAAGTTGGAAAGTCTCACTACTCTGGTTGACTCTTTAATGGCCGTAAAGAATCAACAGCCACCACCCAACAGTCAAGCAACAATGATATCCGAGGTCACTACTCCAGTTTCTACAGTTGCATTCAGCATTCCATCTTTCTCCATGCCAGAAGGTTGGGGCACGCCTTTCAGCTTTGGTGCAGGTTTTCGCTATAATTTCTCTGGGGTTCAAACAGCTACAACTGAAGCGCTCGCTACACAGGGTTCAGTGTTCACTCCACATCCAGGGGTAACTTTTTCCCAAATCACTATGGCACTTTCTCAACCCACTATGACAGTTCCGACCCCTACGGTTCACACAGTTCCTTATGATGGCAATGAGATTTATCATGATCAAGGTGATAGCACAAATCAGCGTAACCTTGTGGAAGATCTCCAAGAGCAATTCAACAAGATTCAATTGGAAGTCAAAGCCATTCGTGGGAAAGATTTGTTTGGAAAGAACGCCCAGGAGCTCTGCTTAGTTCCCAGTGTACAGATACCAGCCGAATTCAAGGTCCCTGACTTTGAGAAGTACAAAGGTAGTTCTTGTCCACAAAGCCATCTCGTAATGTATGCTAGGAAGATGTCTAACTATGAAGATAATCATCAGTTGCTCATCCATTACTTTCAAGACAGTTTGATTGGTGCCGCACTGAAGTGGTACACGGGTTTGGATAGCACCAACATTCAGACTTTCAATGACCTAGGCGAGGCCTTTGTCCGACAATACAAATACAACTCGGATATGGCTCCAGACAGAGATCAACTCCGGTCCATTGCTCAGAAAGACCATGAAGCTTTCAAAGAATATGCCCAACGATGGAGAGAAACTGCTGTTTAGATTAATCCACCGTTGAAAGAGAAAGAGATGACCAAGATCTTCTTGAATACTCTTGGCCCGTTTTATTATGAATGCATGATTGCTAGCGCCCTAAGTGATTTCACCGAAATGGTAAACATGGGGATGCGTCTAGAAGAAGGAGTCTGAACCGGACATCTGACTAAAGAAGGTGGATCTTCAAGCAGAACCAAAAAGTTTGGAAGTGGTTTCCAAAAGAAGAAAGAACAAAGTGTTGACATGGTATCCCAAGGAAAGTCAAGAGGAAACGTCAATCATCAACAACAGATTTCTGCTATCGCACCAGTCATTAATACAACACCGAAGGAAAGTCAAGGGGAAACGTATCCCAAGGAAAGTCAAGAGGAAACGTCAATCATCAACAACAGATTTCTGCTATCGCACCAGTCATTAATACAACACCGAATCCGGGATTTACCCCGCAATTTCAACAACAACAGCCTCGACAACAGGTTCAACAGTTTAACAATAATCAGAATAGTGTGCAAAGAGCTCCACATTTTGATCCAATTCCAATGACTTATACAGAATTGTACCCTGCCATGATTGAAAGAGGTCTTGTTCAAACCAAAGCACCACAACCAGTACCTGAGAAACTCCCATGGTGGTACAAGGCTGAGGTCTCATGCCCTTATTATCAAGGAGCACCTGGCCATGATCTTGAGCACTGCATAGCCTTGAAATATGAAGTTCAGAGGTTGGTTAAATATAATATCCTCTCTTTCAGAAATTTGAGTCCAAATGTGCAAGCAAATCCGCTACCCAATCATGGAGTACAGGTTGTAAACATGGTATATGGATGTCCTGGTCCATACCGAATCTATAATATCAATTTCTCAAGAGCAGATTTGGTACAAATGCACGCCACTCTCTGTCAAGGGAAAAATTTTTGCCAGCATCACTATGGTTCCTGTAGCATATGTTGTGTAGATTCTCATGGATGTTCGATTGTGAGAAGAGATCTTCAAGTTTTGCTAGATAATGGTACTATTCAGATCTACAGAAATAGGAATGAAGATGAAGTTAACATGATAGGATGTTATCCACATGAGCATTTAGTCTCAGATATCAACTCGGAAATGCCTAAAGTTAACGTCATCGTTCCTCATTTCAACATGCCCGAGCGATAGAAGTTACCTACAACAAGCCAAAGGTTCCTATTGCTCCCCTGATCATTTGTCTACCTGGACATGTTCCCTATGACTCTGACAAGGCAGTTCCATACAACTACAATGCAACAATGATAAAGAATGGACAAGAAGTTCCTCTACCTACTCTTTCATCCGTCGTAAACATTGCTGATGTGAGTCGCGTAACAAGAAGTGGACGTGTGTATACTCTACTACCTCCAAAGCAGCCTGTTGCTCCTGCAACCGGACAAAATCCTATCAATACACCAGTAGGGAATCCTGTGGAAACTCCTATCAGTAATACAAATACTGATGTTGGTCAATCCAATGGAGGCAATGTCAATCCTGACTTTGATGAAATTTTGAAGCTTATCAAAAGAAGTGAATACAAGATTGTGGATCAGCTTATGCAGACTCCTTCAAAGATCTCAATACTTTCATTGCTTTTAAACTCTGAAGCCCACAGGGAAGCCCTGATGAGAGTCTTGGATCAAGCTTTTGTAGATCATGATGTGACTGTTGACCACTTTGATGGGATAATAGCCAACATAACAGCTTGTAACAATTTAAGCTTCTGTGATGAAGAACTCCCCGAGGAGGGTAGAAATCACAATCTTGCTCTGCACATTTCTATGAACTGTCAGTCAGACTCTTTGTCTAATGTGTTGGTAGACACTGGATCTTCCTTGAATGTGATGCCAAAGACGACTCTTGCTCGCTTGTCTTACTAAGGAATGCCTATGAAGTTCAGTGGTGTAGTAGTGAAAGCATTTGATGGATCGCGAAAATCTGTTATCGGCAAAGTCAACCTTCCCATGACAATTGGTCCCCATACATTTCAAATCACCTTCCAGGTCATGGACATTCAAGCTGCTTATAGCTGTCTGTTAGGACGACCATGGATCCATGAAGCAGGGGCAGTAACTTCTACGCTCCATCAAAAGTTAAAGTTTGTAACAAATGGAAAATTGGTAACAATAAGTGGAGAGCAAGCCTTGATGGTGAGCCATTTATCCAATTTCTCTTTTATTGGTGCTGATAATATGGAAGGAACGCAGTTCCAAGGTCTCTCTTTAGAAGACGAATCTACCAAGAAGAAAGCATCAATCTGTTCTTACAAAGAGGCAGTAAAAGTTGTAAAAGATGGAACTACCACTGGCTGGGGGCAAGTTGTGATCCCTACCAAGAATGAAACCAGAGCAGGTCTCGGATGTTCACCAACATTCTCAAACTGCACCAAGAAGGATGAAATCCTTCGTCCGATCAAAGATACCTTCATTAGTGGAGGATTCTTTAACCTAATTCCTCAAGAGGTTAATGTCCTTATCGAAGAATGCATCGAAGAAGGTCTACCTGATCCGGAAGAAGAGTGGAAATGTTATCTCAATGACTCGGGATATATATCTCAGGAAGTACCATATCCTCCGTTCTATCCTCCTTCAGAGAAATCCAAAGGCAACGAAACTGAGCCTGTTCCTGCAGAGATCTGGGACACCTTTGGACAACCAAGCGGAAAATATGATTATATGGTGAAATATACTGCACCTGAAAGTTCAAAGATTGCGATTGAAGATATTCAACCAACTGGATGGGGAGATTCCTTTGAATATAATAGTCAACCAGAAGAGGTTTATCAGCCCTCTCAATTTTCTCAGCAGCCTTAAATTACTGAAGATTTCAACGCATCTATCAAGACTGATAATCCTGAAGATGGTTATTATCACATAAATGCCATTTTTGAAGATGAAGGAGAAGATGGCCCCGCAGTTGACTCGGAAAGTGTCTCTGACAATGAGTCTCTTCGTCCTGAAGACTGGGAAGTACATCCTGAAAATTCTGAAGACTGTGACTCATCTTATGCTCTTCAAGAGGTGGAAGAAGACCATTACAACTCCACAAGGAACAAGGTTGACAAACCAGGACCTTCAAACCCTGCTCGACCAGCGGTCAATGTCAATACTAAAGATAATTCTGAGGAGAATTTTCCTAAATACATAATACACAGAGGAGTTCGTTGCTACTGGAAAGCTGTCGATGTTCCGAACGTTGTTCGCCGCTCAAAGTAATCACCTCGGTGTTATTTTGACCTCCTGCCTGGCCCAAAGCCGAGAGATATTTTATAGGGCTTTGCTTTAAAATGTTTTGCCCGAATAAGTTTGAGTATAGGGCTTTGTTTTCAAAAGTTTCCCTCTTTGTCCTGCCCAAGACAAATGAGTTTGTGTTTAGGGCTTTGTTTCAAAAATGAATCATAAATAAAGTTTCATTTTGAATTCCCTACATTATATGTTTTATTTTTGCTTTTTCTGGAAATGGTAATCCTAAAAAACCAAAAAAAAAAAAAACTTTTTCAATAATCTGCATACACTCTTGCATTCACAGTTTTTCTGAAACAAACATAAATCATATGTGCAGATTAACTATTAATAAACCCATTGAATGCCATAACCCTATGCCCTCTCCCAACTTTGAGTTTCCTGTGTTCGAAGCCGAAGAAGAGGAAGAAGAGGAGATCCCGGACGAGATCTCTCGATTACTTAAGCACGAGGAAAGAGCCATTCTGCCTCACAAAGAGCCTTTAGAAAAGATCAACTTGGGTTCTGAAGAAGACAAAAAAGAAGTGACCATTGGATTGCTGCTTGATGCTGATATGAAGAGTAAGTTGATAAATCTTCTCAAAGAATATGTTGACGTATTTGCTTGGTCCTACCAAGACATGCCTGGGTTGGATACCAATATTGTTCAGCATTACTTGCCATTGAAGCCAGAATGTCCGCCAGTTAAGCAGAAATTGCGAAGGACTCACCCTGATATGGCTAACAAGATCAAAGTGGAAGTTCAAAAACAGCTCGACGCAGGTTTTCTTGTCACCTCTGAGTATCCTCAATGGTTGGCCAACATAGTGCCAGTTCCGAAGAAAGATGGCAAAGTTAGAATGTGTGTTGACTACCGTGACTTGAACAAAGCCAGTCCAAAAGATGACTTTCCATTACCGCGTATCGACATGCTGGTCGATAACATCGCTAAGTTCAACGTCATTTCCTCCATGGACGGGATATCCGGTTATAATCAGATCAAGATGGCTCCTGAAGACATGGAGAAGACATCTTTCATCACCCCATGGGGTACCTTTTGCTACAAAGTGATGCCGTTTGGATTAAAGAATGCAGGCGCAACTTACCAAAGGGCAATGACTACTCTCTTTCATGACATGATGCATAAAGAAATTGAAGTTTATATGGACGACATGATAGCCAAGTCCAGCTCAAAAGAAGAACATATTAAATACCTTTTGAAGTTGTTTCAACGACTAAGGAAATATCAGCTTCGCTTGAATCCTAACAAATGTACTTTCGGGGTTAGATCTGGAAAACTCTTGGGTTTCATTGTCAGCCAAAGAGGTATTGAAGTAGATCCCGACAAAGTCAGAGCTATTCAAGAGATGCCTGCACCAAAAACTGAAAAGCAAGTAAGAGGATTTCTCGGACGATTGAACTATATCTCCAGATTTATCTCTCAAATGACTGTTACTTGTGGGCCAATTTTCAAGCTTCTCCGCAAAGATCAAGGGGTTGTATGGACTGAAGATTGCCAGAAAGCGTTTATCATACCCTAATTTTTGACCCCCTGAGATGCCATATCTTTTATACTTTTCATCAAAGACAAAATAGATACTCAGAGCAGTCACTTGTTCATCTGATACCCGGTCTAGGGTTTTGAGCCCCATCAAGGACTAAAATCAGGGATCACATTTGGGAAACCCTAGAAAACCCCAGGGGATCATTCAAAGACATCAATCATCTTCAAATAGCTCATATGACAATATCCATTGGGCATTACACTCCAAGCCAAGATCCACAGTCATCAATTTCATCTGGTCGACAATTAGGGTTTTTGACCTAATTCACCAAGATAGTTGACTTTTAATCAGGACATGGATCTAAAACTCAAAGTATGACTCAAGAGCTCCTATTACCTCAATATAATCCATTCACATCACCCATTTGAAGAGGAGATTTTGATTCATCACAAAAGTCCAAGAATTCACTTCATCTGAAAAAGTCAACTGCACAGAGTCACCTTTGACTTTTTGGAAATATTGGTCAACCATGACTTTTGAAGTTTTAAGTCATCAATATATGATATTTGAAGTCATTTGATCAAGGAAAATCAAGAAAATCAATCAAGAATCAAAAGTCAAAAGTTTGACTTTTCATACTTAGAAAATTTTCTAAGTGTTTTCAAGTGATTTTTGCCAAACTTTGGAAGGGATTTTCTCAAAATTTCACATACAAACTGAAAAAAACTTCCAACATAAAAGTTGTAGATTTTGATCCAATAAACAACTTTGACACATAAAATTTTTTGGCTAAAAATCAACCATTGAAGAGTTATGGAGCTTCAAAGTAGCTGCCTTCACAAAAAATGCAAGAAAACCCTAGTTTTCTTCAAACTTTATGGGACTTTTTCACTAATTTCCCTAAAGAATTTGGGCAAACACCAAACTAATGAATCAAAGTACATATTAAGGGCTTTCCAAATTGTGCTCAACCTTCTCCAAATTCATGTTGAGCTAAGAGATATGATTGATCAAAGTTAGGCATTTGAAGTGAAACTATAGGTCATGCATAAGTTTGAAATTGGCGATTTTGTGCAAGTGTTTACACTAATTGGTACCTCTAAAACTCAGAAACATTACAAGGATAAGAGAAGATCATTTGCATCATTACACAAATATTTGAAGAGAATATTCCAAAACCAAAACATGTGATTATATAATGATTGCATTTTTGAATTTATGGCAAATGGTGAATCATCAAGGAATCTTGCTCTAAGCCAATTAGAACTTTCCTCTGCATCAGAAATGTTCCCTAAGATCATACAAGATCAATGGTTGGGGAAGCTAGCCCGAAAATGCATCATTGCATTTGGGATATTTTCAAAATTTCTTCATGGCTAAGAAACCAAACTCACTTCATTAAGCAAGCTTGCTATGTTCATTTGCTCTGAACCATTTGCCTATAAATAGAGGGGTCTTTCTCATTCAGAAAACACATCAAAGCAACAGAATTCTTGCTTTCTCTCTTCTTTCTTCATACTTAAGGTTTTCAAAGGTTCTTTGGCAAGAAGACTCGGATTCTTCAAACCAGAGCTCTTCCTTTGTAATTAAGTATTCAAACACCTTAGGGGAGTCATTTAGAGGTGATCCAAACCTCTGAAACACTTCTGTACGTGGGGGATCATCATCTTCACCTCTCACTTGGAGCTGTTGCAGTTGGGGTCGAGCAAGAGGTTCTGGGCACTTTCAGTCCAAGTTAAGCATCTCAACACCTTCCAGGAGGATCACTGAAGCTATCTGGATCGTTGCGACAACTCTGCAACACACTTTGATCAGAGCCAAATCTTCATTTTTCAGGTAAGTTTCAAAAGCTTCAAACTCTATGATTCACGCATGATAAATTTAAAATGAAGTTACCAGTTGGTTTCTCCACCTTCATAGATCATTAGCCCTCAATCAATTGCATCAAATCATGCATATATAGTATTTCATGTTTAATTTCAGTTTTAGGGTTCTTAGTGTTCATGCCTGCGAATTTTATGTTACACTTAGAATAAATGAAATTAAAGGACACCATCATGATCCTCGTCCAAAAACGAGCAAAATCCATCTTTACATCTTTGAATTTAGTTGAGAATTGAGGGAGATAGGATTTCCAGAAATTGAAATCGTGAGGTTGAAGATGAAGATGATGAAGCGCGCCATTTTTCAAATTCTCAGGATGAGTTTAAAATATATTTATTGCAAGGTGTATTCTAAACGAATATATCGTCAAGCTCCCTTGGTCACATGCGCTTCTTGCCTTCCCTTGCCTTAGGTCTGGGATTCGATCCCCCCCTCAGACCTTTTGTTTTTATTTTTCATTTTTACGCGCGTGTTTCACATATAACCAATTAGAATCCCTCTTTAGTCACACTGAGCGTGTAGCTCAGTTGGCTTTGTTTTGTGTGTTGACCATGGGAGCGTGGGTTCAAGCCTTGGTAGTGACAAAACCATATTTTTTATCACTTTTTCCATTTGATTTCTTTACAACTTTAAACAATTATTTAACCTATCAAATTAATTCATTTTTATCTCATTTTTTACACACTTGTCATTTAATATATCTATTTTGTGAATAAATAAAAAAAGTCATAAAAATATTATTTATTTCATATATTTTTATTAGGCTTAAAATAGTATGTTTTAAGTGTTTTCTTAAATACTTTGAAAATGTATATTTTCATTTTGTTTTAACCTGATTATTTTGTGAATAATCTTATGATAAAACCCTAATTATTTAGGTCTTAATTAGGTATAGATTTCATCATTACCTTAATTAAGTTGACTTTTGTCAATATTCAGAACTGTTTTCAGTCTCCGATTAAACAAATGATTAAGGTTTTCAAACAACAAAACCTTATATCATTTCAATCATTTTCCAATTGTTTCTCATAAACAGTCATTCATTTTCACTGGGCCTCTAATAGAGTGTAAGTCCCAACCCCTTTTATTTTATACAGTCTATAAAATTGTTTCAAACAGTACTTCATTTTCAACTGTTTCACAAACAGTAAATAAATCTTTGGGCCTCTAATAGAGTGTAAGACCCAACACCTTTTTCATAGTTTGTTTTCAAAAACTGTATTTACAAAATCTCCTTTCTGTTTTCAAAACATTCTTCTAGTATTTGAAGGGCATTATTCCCGGTGAAACTCTTCAGATACCTATGTGACCTTTGTCCATCTTCACTTCTTCTGTTTTCAAAACCTTTAACTATTTATCATAAATATTCAACTGTGATCAAAACAACAAAAATTGCTGGTAAGGCTTTGTACATACTTCTTCAAAGGCCTCCACTCCATCCAGGTTAGGCTTTACAAGCTTTCAATTTACAGTCTTTATTTAAATTACTGTCAAATATAGAACTGTTTATATATTAGAACTACGTTTGAGTGTAAACCCTAGGACAGTTAAACTATATATATATTATAGGAATATGACCTAGGATTGAGAATGTCTTCCCGGTGAAGGCTCTTTCCTAATTAGAGATCTGTAGTTCAAACCCCCAAGATGAATTATTCCCGGTGAAACATCTTGGCAAAAACCTTAGAACCCAAAATAGGACACATCCACCCAAAGAGGAATTATTCCCGGTGAAACCTCTTACCCATTTGCTTAAAGCCAAAATAAGTTCAAAACCACATAGCTTTCTCTTGTGCTATAACAAAGACCCTCGATGACCCTCGATTAGCCTCCTCTTGGGCTTTGTACAAGGACCCACAGGCTTCTTAAAAGCATTTCCAGCTTCCTCTTGAGCTTGTATACAAGGACCCATCAGGTTTCTTATAAACATAGGAACAGGTCTTTAGTTACCTTTTAGCCTATCCTGGTGAGTTTCTTCTACTCTTTAAACTAGACTTTAAACAAGCTAAGTTTGTCTCAATTTCACATTGAGCACACTTTTTGGAATGAGAGACATGGACAGTCTCTATCTCCCTTATCTTCATCAATCTTCCTTAGCAGAGTCTAGGATCCATGTTTTGTTTATTCTCAGCAAGAGTCAGCCTTAATCTTGGGCTTTAAAACAAGAAGTCTCCACTAGATAATCTTTTTGCCATTCATTTTAATAAAAACCCCTGGAAAGGGTTAGCCTCCACATCATTCCTTCATTTCAATAAAAACCCCTGGAAAGGGTCAGCCTCCAAAATCACTCCTTCAAATTCAAAGATTTATTCCTTTAAAAGAATAAATTCCCCAAAAGAGTCAAAACCCTTGGAAAGGGTCAGCCTCCAAAAAAAACATGATAAAAATTCAGTCTTTTAATAGTCAATTTCTCCAGCTGAGTCAAAATCCCTGGAAAGGGTTAGCTTCCAAAAACATAAAAATAAATTAGTTTGTTAAAACCTCTAGCAGAATAAAACTCTCCCAGTGAGTCTTTCATTTTTTAGCCACAACCTTGGGCTTTGTACAAGGCAGATAAACCATATTTCCCTGTGTCGAAGATTCCTAACCTCAAGGATCTTTCCCCCCATAGAGTCTTTCATACTCAGTTTCTTTAAGAGTCCGCCACAACCTTGGGCTTTGTACAAGGCAGAAAATAATATTCCCCCTAGCTAGAATAGCCACAACCTTGGGCTTCATACAAGGCACAAATTAATAACCATCCTCAGTAAGAGTCAGCCACAACCTTGGGCTTTGTACAAGGCACACAAAATAGAGTCATCCATAGTCTTAAAAACTCAGTTATCCTCAGTAGTTAGCCACAACCTTGGGCTTCATACAAGGCACACAAATAGAGTCTTCCTAAGTAGAGTCAGCCACAATTCTGGGCTTTGTACAGAACACCAAATAAAATCCATCAAATACACACTCTCCAACTAGAGTCAGCCTCAATTCTGGGCTTTGTACAGAACACCAAAACTCCTTAGTTTAAATTCTCCCCAGTAGAGTTATCATTTCAATAAGTCAATAAATCAATCAAAAAAGCCTCAAGCTTGGGCCTCATGCAAGCCAGCTAAAGTCAAATCTTTTATACAGTAGATAGACATAGCTTATCTCTATAGAGAGATATTTTTACTACTCTACCACATTCAAACAAACAAACATTACATTTCATTTTAATTTCAATCAAGTCTCCCATTTAGGATTTTGAAAGGTATGAGCTGGCAGTGTAACCAGACATGTGATTAACTTTCCCTAATTTGGACGAGCATCTTTCTTTCATTTAAGAGATACTAGCATACTTGCAGTCAACCAAGTAAGGTCACTCTCTTAATGAAATGAATTCAGTTATTCTGTCACTCTTTTAAATGTTTGTGGTAGAATAGTATAAATACCTCTCTATAAAGATGATTTCATGTCTCTTTACAGTAAACAGAGATTTAATTCAAAGCTTCAACCTTGAGCTTCAAGCAAGGCACCAAAAATAATTAATTTCCCTAATTGGTTCCCCGAACTACATTAAGCTCTGACTTCCACTAGGGATATGTAGGCATGAGGTTCACAAGGAATCTCAGCGAGCTAATAAAATACCAAAAATAGTCAGTTTGTCTATCTGTCTGTCTGTCTGTCTTTTTTAAATCAATTCAATTCTCTCTCCTAACACAAAGGAGAAACTTTCCCAATCATTAGCAACAAACACAATCACGATGACACAAAGAAGGTTCCCGTAGAGTACTACGGATATGTAGGGTGCTTAAACTCTTCCCTATGTATAACCGACCCCCCGAACTCCAGAATTTCTAGTCTAGGTGAAATCCCCACACTTAGCAAACTCCTAGGGTTTAGTTGAGATCTTTTTTCCCCTTTCCTACTCGTAGGACAAATAAGAAAGTTCGTGTGATATTGTAGGAAGAACTGAAATAAAATTCATCCCATCCCGGGCGCATTCTCCTTCCAAATTTCGCGTGAAGGGTCTAGCGTGCCGTCCTCCCAAGTGAAACGGGGAGGTAAAAAAAACGACACCACAGAAAAATGGCGACTCTGCTGGGGATATAAGTGTTAAAAATCTTGGTTTTTCAACCAAACCAATGGTTGACCTGTTGCTGGTCCAGCCCCAATGAGGAATTAGGGATGCCAAATTCCCCCTCAAACAAGAGAGGTCCTGCCTAACCTCTGTACATATCATGTGTTTGCTGCATTTATATCTGTTTATCTTGTTTATTCTGTATCGGGAAAGGGCTTGATTCCCCCTTGTGGTGAGAAATCCTATACCCGGATTTGAGTGCAACATAAGATAGGATGGAGGATGTCTTCTCGGTGAAGGCCCTCTAATCTTGGTTTCCAAATCTACTCTTGGGATTTGCCTGGCTGGTTGTGATTAACTGCGCCAATGCATTCCAAAACTGATTTGTACCAGGAGGACCTAGAAACACATTAACCCAACTTAAAGCCTTTCTTAGGACGTAGAGCGGTGATTACGGAAGTAATTGTCACACAGATACTACACTCAGAGAAAACTCTCTTATAGATACCAATCAACGTATCTTTAAGGTTGAGCAAGAACTCTGAGACCCCTAGAACCCGTTCTACAGGTACAAAAATCCTTATCCTTAGTTTACCATTGGGGCGAGGTTTGCGTTGTAACTTCATGACCACTATACCCTTCAACGCCATGTTTGTTTAAAAATCTTGTGTGTTCATTCATGCATTCATGCATCATTCATTCATAATAATTAAAACAAAAAAAAGAGAGTCTTTTTAGAGTCGCTTTTCAAGGAAACTAAATAACGAACGTTTTAAACTTCATAGAAAGAGAGAAACGGAGAAAGGACTTAAGGATCTATATCATGGATTACGGAAGAAAGAGAGCTAGGAAATACACCTTCAAGATTCCTAAGATCGAGGAATTGGAAAAGCTCAGAAAACTGGTGGTCAACCCCCAGGCTTTCAAGGAGAAGTATGGAAAACTTCTGCCTCTTCTCAGCACTAACATCGTGGATGGGATCCTTCCCGCTTTGGTACAATTTTACAATCCAACGTATCACTGCTTTACCTTTCCAGATTATCAACTCATGCCTACATTGGAGGAGTACTCTCGTCTGATTGGAATACCCGTGTACGCGCAAGATCCGTACTCCGGTTTGGAAAAGAATCCTGACGATATTATCATTGCTGCAACTACTCCTTTGAACGTAGTCGACATCAGAACTCATATGGTGAGTAGAGGAGGAATTCAAGGATTACCTTCCAAGTTCTTGTTTGATCAAGCTCGGTATTTCGTCAGCATCCAAGATATGAGCGCATTTGAGGAAATCTTGGCCTTGCTTATCTACGGATTGTTTTTGTTTCCTAACATTAACGATATCGTCGACATCAACGCAATTAAGATCTTTTTGATTGGAAATCCAGTTCCAACCTTGCATGCAGATGCTTATCACTCTGTGCATTCAAGAAACCTGCAGCGAGGAGGATTAATCACATGCTGCGTACCGTTGTTATACGAATGGTTCGTCTCGCACCTGCCAAAGTCTAGCACTTTCTGGAACATGAGGGATGGCCTTTACTGGTCACAGAAAATCATGTCTCTCACTCATACAGACATTGATTGGTGTAGTCCTGACAACGACGAAACCAAGATCATTTTCAGTTGCGGAAGTTATCCCAACGCACCCCTTATTGGAACTAAGGGAGGAATCAGCTATAATCCAGTTTTAGCCCGTCGTCAATATGGCTATCCTATGAAAAATATTCCAAGTAGTATTCAATTGGAGGGTCTGTTCTTCAAGAACATCGACGATCATGGCAACATGCTGAAGAAGGAAATTGTCCAAGCCTGGCGTCTTGTTCACACAAAAGGGAGAAGATTGTTAGGAAAACATCTTTGCATCTCTTTGGATCCTTACCTTCAATGGGTACGCGTCAGAGCATTCAAGCTCAGGATGCCATATCAACATCAAGAACCTATTCCCCTAAGGGAACCAATTTACCTTTTCTCAACCGATGTTGAAAAACTGCAAGCGGCATTAAACAAGGTATGCCAAGAAAGGAATGCTTGGAGGAACAAGTATCGAATTGTCAACACGGAAAATGTTGAAATTCAGAACATCCTAAGAAGGAAAGATGAGTTACTTGAAGTACTCGATCGACAAGTGACACAATCATCACTTTCTCATCATATCCCTCCTGCTTCCTGGATCATCGATCAGCTCACGTCAGAGAATGCTCAGCTCAAGAAACAGAAGAAAGTGTTAGAACGTGAAGTCGGCTCATCATCAAAGTTTTAGAGTCCTTTCTCTCAGTTTCTCTGTATTTCCCTTTTCAAAATGTGTAAAAACGGCGTTTTTCGCTTAATTAATAAAAGTTTGATGTTTCATAACGTAATTATGGTGTTTCCTTGAAAAATATAACTTAATTACATATCATGCATCGCTTTAGTCGGACGCACTAACACGAGAATTATCGCGGATCTAATGGTCACTTTCCTTTCTCCAGAAAGAGAGGAGGAGAAGGAGGTGAACAAAGACTCTCAAGTTGTCTCATCCATACAACACTCGTTCAAATCTCAAGAAAAGAATGGAAGACTTTGAGCAAGAGAATGAAGAATTCTGAGAAGAGATTAATACTCTTAAGGGTACTGTTGAAAGACTCAATAGTATGGTAGAAGCCCTGGTAGTTGCACAAAATCAACCAACGCCAGAAGAACCGCAAAGGACTGTGGTTTCCGAGATTGTTTCTACTCCTATTCCTCAGTATACCATGCCGCCCAATCGACCTTGGGGAATGCCGTATAACTTTATTCCAGAAGGGTACATACCTCCAGCTTCTGATGCTCCAAAAGTCACCATGGATATGCGTCCACCGGAGGGTTAAAACCTCTGGAAATTGAAGTTCCAAGAGCAACGGCAATGGGTTTCACACAACAGAATGCTGAGATTCCAAGATCTGCTGTCATGGTTTCTCCATGACCGATTATGCATACTTTCCCTCCACCGGGCGGACAAGTATATCATCACGCTCCAAGTGAGGATGCTGGCGTGTATGAAAGATTGGACGAGTTCCTGGAACAGTTTCTGCAAATGCAGAAGGAACTCAAGACTCTCCGAGGACAAGATTTATTTGGAAAGAATGCTGCAGACCTCTGTCTGGTTCCAAATGTTAAGATTCCTCACAAATTCAAAGTACCAGAGTTTGAGAAGTACAAAGGGAATTCATGCCCACAAAGTCATCTCGTGATGTACGCTCGAAGAATGTCAACTCAGACTGATAATAAACAATTGCTCATTCATTATTTTCAAGACAGCCTGACTGGTGCTGCACTCAAATGGTACATGAACTTGGACAGTTCAGAGATTCGTACTTTTCGAGACCTCGGAGAGGCCTTCGTCAAACAGTATAAGTACAATCTGGATATGGCTCCCAACAGAGATCAACTCCGGGCCATGACTCAAAAGGATAGAGAAAGCCTCAAGGAATACGCTCAGAGATGGCGTGAAGTTGCTGCTCAAATTTGTCCACCACTTGAAGAGAAAGAAATGACAAAAATCTATCTCAAAACTTTGAGTCCATTTTACTACGGATGAATGGTTGCAAGTGCACCAAGTGACTTTACCGAGATGGTAAACATGGGTGTACGTTTAGAAGAAGCAGTTCGAGAAGGACGCTTGAACAAAGAACCAGAACCTTCTATTGGTCCTAGGAAGTATGGAAGTTCTTTCCAGAAGAAAAAGGATCAAGATGTCAGCAATGTCTTGCACAAAGTAAAGAAGAAGTTTTCACCTCAAGTTTCTACAATAACTCCAGTTGTTAACTCAGCGCCAGCTTATCAACCTCAGGTTTCACAACAACCATTTCAACAAAGGTCGCAGCAACCTCAGCAGCAGGTTCGACCTCCAAATTTCAACAACAATCGGATTCGAAGGTATCCTGCCTTTGATCCCATTCCAATGCCATATGCGGAATTGTTTCCAACACTACTGGCGAAAGGACTCATTCAGACAAAGAGCCCTCCAAATCCTGCAAATGAATCATCACATTGGTTCAAGGCGGACCAATCTTGTCCCTATCATCAGGAGGCACCAGGTCACAACATTGAGAGATGTTTCAGTTTCAAGGCCGACGTCCAAAGATTAGTGAAGAGTGGAATGCTATCCTTCAAAGACACTAATCCTAACGTCCAAGCAAATCCTTTGCCGCAGCATGAAGAAGCTTCAGTGAATCTGATAGATCAACACCCCAATGTCATTCAAATCTACGACATCCGTCAGATAGGGGAAAATCTCGTCAAAATGCACGCTAGACAAGCTGGATACGGTCATGTACCACCTCAAAACTACTTCACATGTGAAATTTGTCCAAAGAATAATCAAGGATGTGTTGTAGTTCAAGCTGCATTACAAGAACAAATGGACTTAGGATGGATTCAACACATTCGAGTCAAAACTGAGCACGATGTCAACATGGTTCAAGAATGTCCAGGAGAATATAAAATCTACAAAGTTGAAGATCTCGAAGGATCGGTAGTCAGGTTCCATAAGACTTTAAATGGACTTGCCTACTTTGGAACGGATTTCCATCCTTACAGTAGGTGCAGAATTTGTCGAAGAAATTCACAAGGATGTTTGTGCGTTCGCAACGACATTCAGAAACTAATGGATGAAAATACCATTACAGTTCTTGCCAACAGAGAAGATGACGAAGTCTTTACCGTATCTCCTCAAATTAATCAAGTTGAACCAATGCAATTCCAGTATAACAGCAGGAAGACAGTAATTGCTCCGTTAGTCATCTACTTACTAGGTCCTGTACCGTATGAGTCCGACAAGGCTATACCATACAAGTACAATGCTACATTCGTTGAAAATGGTAAGGAAATACCATTACCATCTGTTGTCAACATTGCTGACATTAGTCGAGTCACCAGGAGTGGACGAGTCTTCAATAGAGCAACAGAAAGTGTGGAAAAGCCTTCGGAAGAAGCACCACATAGGCAAGACAATCATCCGACCAATGCTGTTCAAGCGAAAGAAAATGATGAGATCTTGAAGTTAATCCAGAGGAGTGAATACAACATTGTAGACCAGATGCTACATACTCCATCTAGGATATCTGTTCTCTCCCTACTATTGAGTTCTGAAGCTCATAGGGAAGCTCTACAGAAAGTTTTGGAACAAGCTTTCGTAGAACCAAGCGTTACTGTAGGACAATTCAACAGTATCGTTGCCAACATTTCCGCAGGAACTAGTCTGAGTTTCTGTGACGAAGATCTTCCTGAAGAAGGAGTGGACCATAATCTTCCACTTCACATCTCAGTTAGCTGCATGGGTGATGTACTCACAGGAGTCCTAATAGACAATGGACCCTCTCTCAACGTCATGCCCAAATCAACATTGTCAAGATTATCCTTCAAAGATTACCCATTGAGGAACAGTCACGTCATCGTCAAAGCATTTGATGGATCAAGAAAGTCAGTTTTCGGAGAAGTGGAACTTCCCATAACTATTGGACCTCAGACGTTCAAAATCACTTTCCAGGTTATGGATATCCCGGCACAATACAGTTGTTTGCTAGGTCGCCCATGGATTCATGAGGCTGGGGCAATTACTTCCACACTTCATCAAAAACTGAAGTTCATAAGAAATGACAAATTGGTAACTGTATGTGGAGAACGAGCTTTGATTATCAGCAACCTGTCATCATTCTCCGACATAGAACCAAAAGAAGTCGTTGGAACTAAATTCCAAGCACTTTCCTTGGACAAGGAAAAAGGAAAGGAGAAAGCAGCGTCTATTTCTTCCTACAAAGATGCAATCCAAGTTGTAAAGGATGGCATTACCAGTGGTTGGGGACACATTGATATTCCTACCAACAACAAAAACAGAACAGGAGTTGGATTCTTTCCAACATCATCAAAGGCTATTCCAGGGATTGAGGTAGTTCTCCCAATTCAAGAGACTTTCCCCAGTGGAGGTTTTCTTCAACCTGTTCAACAAACAGTCAATACCATCGGTACGGAAGACCTCGATGAAAATTTTGAAGTGGAATGTATGTCATATCTTCTCGAGGCAGGATACATAGCCCTGTCAGAATCTGATTCACCTTGCTGTTATCCAACTGAAGAATCTGAAAGTAAGACTCAACCAAGAAGTGATGAAGTTACAAACAACTTCACCACCAAAAGTCATGGTTCATCAGAAGAAGTTCCTCCCGTCCCCGAAGAAACTTGGGACACATTAGGAGAACCAAGCGGAAAATTCGACTACATGGTGAAATACTCCGCTCCTGAAAGTTCAAGAATCTCTCTTGAAGATATTGTTCCAACTGGATGGAACATTGATTACGAGTACCTCTCTCAGCCAAAAGAGATGTATAACCCTTGCTATTCATCATCAGCATCTGGTGAAGTCATCATTGAGGATTATATCCCCAAGTCACCTTTCGAGGCTACGGATCTAGAATTCACATACCTAGTTAATGCCATCTTGGGAGAAGAGCAAGACCAAAATACAGAAGAGGATGATCTCGAAAGTGTCTCCGACAATGAGTCTCTCCATTCAGAAGATTGGAAGTTTCCTCAAAAGAAAAACCGACATACTCCACTTGGAAATGGGTATGCTCACACCGCTCAGTCTGCTGAAGTCAAAGAAGATCGTCTGAGTGTTGCAAAGACAGTGGTTGGTAAATCAAGACCTACCATAGGCCAGCTTAAGCCTAAGGTTCCAGATTACTTAGTGCACAATGGGGTTCGCCACTATTGGACAGTTGTTGAAGTTTCAACTGTTGTTCGCACTCCTAAGTAGGAACTTTCACCGTTATTTTGTCCTCTCACCATAGCCCAGGGTGGAGAGATGTTTCATAGGGCTTTGCATTTTACTATTTCTTAGGAAAATTTCCCTCTTTGCTTCGCCCAAAGCAATAGAGTTTTGTTTTATAGGGTCTTTGTTTCAAGAAATTACTGTCAATAAATAAAAATGTCATTTTGTTCCTTTGTTTAGTTTTTCCTTTTCTTTTTTCGGAAATTGGTAATCCTAAAAAACACCCTTAAAAAACATCAAAATTCCATTAACTGCATACACCGAGTCTTCCCTCGTTGTCTAAATAAAACTTATCACACATATGCAGATTAATCATAAAATACCCCGTTGAAACGTACGACCGTATGACTTCTCCAAGCTTTGGGTTTCCTGTATTCGAGACAGAGGAAGAAGAAGACGAAGAAATATCAAAGGAAATTTCACGGTTATTTCAACAAAAGGAAGAGGCCATTCAGCCATACAATGAGCCTCTAGAGATCATTAACCTTGGTTCCAATAGAAACATAAAAGAGGTTAAGATTGGAGCTTCGCTCAGTTCAGAGATCAGAGAAAGTTCGATACAGCTGCTCAAAGAATTTTTAGATGTCTTCGCTTGGTCTTATCAGGATATGCCAGGGTTGGATACCAGTATAGTGGAGCATCACTTACCGTTAAAAGCAGAATGCCTTCCAGTTAAGCAAAAATTGAGAAGAACTCATCCAGAGATGGCCATGAAAATCAAAGAGGAAGTTCAAAAGCAAATCAACGCTGGTTTCCTCGTCACTTCAGAATACCCTCAGTGGTTAGCTAACATTGTTCCCGTTCCTAAGAAAGACGGAAAAGTCCGCATGTGCGTCGACTACAGAGATTTGAACAAAGCTAGCCCTAGGGATGACTTTCCTTTACCACATATTGACATGCTGGTAGATAGCACAGCAAAATCCAAAGTTTTCTCATTTATGGATGGATTTTCGGGATACAACCAGATCAAGATGGCACCTGAAGACATGGAGAAAACAGCTTTCATCACCCCCTGGGGCATGTTCTGCTACCGTGTTATGCCTTTTGGACTAAAGAACGCAGGGGCAACTTATCAAAGAGCCATGACTACACTTTTCCACGACATGATGCATAAGGAAGTGGAATTCTATGTAGGTGACATGATCGCCAAGTCAGAAAATGAGGAAGATCACATACAAAATCTGACAAAGTTATTTCAACGCTTACGGAAGTTTCAGCTTTGCCTGAATCCCAACAAGTGTACCTTTGGTGTCTACTCAGGAAAACTCCTTGGTTTCATCGTCAGCAAACGAGGAATTGAAGTGGATCCAGACAAAGTCAAGGCAATTCAAGAAATGCCTTCACCCAGAACCGAGAAACAAGTTAGAGGATTTCTTGGACGTATGGATTACATCTCGAGATTCATATATCTCATGACTGCAACTTGTGCTCCAATTTTCAAACTTCTACGGAAAAATCAAAGTTGCGTCTGGACAGACGATTGTCAGAAAGCGTTCGACAACATTAAGGAATATCTGCTCGAACCACCCATTTTGTCTCCTCCAGTGGAAGGAAGACCTTTGATAATGTACTTAACCGTCTTAGAAGGTTCCATGGGTTGTGTCCTTGGACAGCAAGACGAGACGAAAAGAAAAGAGCATGCCATCTACTACCTGAGCAAGAAATTCACTGACTGTGAATCCCGCTACTCCATGCTCGAAAAAACCTGTTGTGCGTTGGCCTGGGCTGCCAAGCGTCTCCGCCAGTACATGATTCGACATACTACTTGTTTGATCTCTCATATGGATCTGATCAAGTACATCTTTGAGAAGCCTGCCTTAACTGGGAGAATTGCCCGTTGGCAGATGTTATTATCAGAATATGACATTGAGTATCACGCACAGAAAGCCGTGAAAGGAAGCATCCTAGCTGAGCACCTGGCTCACTATCCACTCAATGGTCATGAATAAACCAGTTTCGACTTTCCGGACGAGGACGTCATGTACCTCAAGATGAAATATTACGACGAGCCACTACCAGACGAAGGACCTGAGATAGGATCCCAGTGGGGCTTAATCTTTGACGGAGCTGTCAATGCTTATGGACAAGGAATTGGGGCAATCATTGTTACACCTCAGGGTACCCATATTCCATTTACCGCCTGATTAACTTTCAAATGCACAAACAATGAGGCCGAATATGAAGCTTGCATCATGGGTCTCGAAGAAGCCGGGGATCTAAGAATCAAACACTTGGATGTATACGGAGATTCTGCTTTGGTCATCAATCAAATCGAAGGAGAATGGGAAACACGCCAACTAGGGCTAATCCCTTACAAAGACTACGCGAGAAGATTGTTACCATTCTTCGACAGGGTAGATTTTCATCACATTCCTCGTGAAGAAAATAACTTGGCTGATGCATTAGCCACACTCTCTTCCATGATTAGGATAAATCATTGGAATGACATTCCTTAGATCGATGTTATGCGCCTGGATAGGCCTGCTCATGTTTTCACAGTGGAAGCAGTTATCGACGACAAACCGTGGTATCACGACATCAAAAACTTTCTTCAAAGACAAGAGTACCCTCTTGGGGCATCAAAGAAAGATAGAAAAACTTTGAGAAAGTTAGCTAGCAGATTCTTCCTGAATGAAGATGTTTTGTACAAGAGAAATTTCGACATGGTTCTGCTCAGATGCGTTGACAAGAAGCAGAAATACTCATGAGAGAAATACATGAAGGTTCCTTTGGTACTCACACCAATGGACACACCATGACAAGGAAAATACTGAGAGCAGGATATTAGTGGCTGACGATGGAGTCAGATTGCTACCAGTATGCAAATAGGTGTCACAAATGCCAGATCTATGCCGATAGAATTCACGTGCCACCATCTCTTCTCAACATACTCTCTTCCCCTTGGCCTTTCTCCACGTGGGGAATCGACATGATTGGAATGATCGAGCCGAAAGCGTCCAACGGACATCGCTTCATCTTGGTAGCCACAGACTATTTCACCAAGTGGGTTGAAGCAGCTTCATATGCAAACGTTACAAGACAAGTTGTCGTCAGGTTTATCAAGAATCACATCATCTGTCGCTACGGCAATCCTAGCAGGATAATCACTGACAATGGGTCAAATTTGAATAACAAAATGATGAAGGAGCTTTGTGAAGAATTCAAGATTGAATATCACAACTCATCTCCTTACAGACCAAAGATGAATGGGGTTGTAGAAGCAGCTAACAAAAACATCAAGAAAATCATTCAGAAGATGGTCATCACTTACAAAGATTGGCATGAAATGCTCCCGCTTGCTCTTCATGGTTACCGTACATCTGTACGTACTTCGACTAGAGCAACTCCTTTCTCCCTTGTATATGGCATGGAGGCAGTCCTACCTATAGAGGTTGAGATCCCATCAATGAGAGTCTTGATGGAGGCAAAATTAACAGAAGCCGAGTGGTGTCAAAGCAGATTCGATGAATTGAACTTAATCGAAGAAAAGCGCATGACAACTTTATGCCACGGACAGCTATATCAACAAAGAATGAAGAAAGCTTTCGACAAAAAGGTTCGACCTCGCACAATAAAAGAAGGCGACCTTGTACTCAAAAAGATTCAATCTTTTCTCACAAATTCGAGAGGGAAATGGACTCCCAATTATGACAGCCCATACGTGGTCAAGAGAGCTTTCTCAGGATGAGCCTTAATACTCACGACTATGGATGGAGAAGAATTCACCCGTCCTGTGAACGTCGACGCAGTCAAGAAATACTTCGCCTAAATAAACAAAAAAAAACAGCTCGCTAAGTTGAAAACTCGCAAAGAGCGGCTTAGGCAAAAAAGAGCGTCTCGGTGAATCGAAAACCCGAAAGGGCGATTCAGGCAAAAGTTAGAGACATAAAAAAATAATATAATCAATCCCGGTAGACTTAAAACCCGAAAGGGGTAGTTTACGCAAAAGTTAGGGATATATGGCAAGTAACTGTGTTCAGGACAAACTTGATCATTCGAAATCCATAGCGGAGTATTCATCATCAGTAGGTCATCTTCTACAAAGCACGCATGCAGCGCAATTCAGAGTGAAAGGGAAAGATAACGATCGTCACATTTCATCGTAGCCCTTTTCCCAAAAATTACAAATTTCCAACTTTGTATATACTCCATGGAATCAAGCATTTGGCTGATTACCATTCCATAAATAATAATTTGAGCCTTGTGCCTTTTCTTTGCAAATCGAGTCTTATTCAGTTTCTTGAAATGCGTTTTAAGTTTAAATAGTCATTCTCTTGAAACAAATGTTTTCATAAAATAAAATGAATTTACTTGCAAAAATAAAGGTGAAATTTCTTTCTAAGGTTTACAAACAATAGGAAGAATGCAAACAGTGTTCCAAGAACGGTTGAGACTCCGGGAACTCAGATTTCCCCATGAGGTCGCTTTGCGAACATCTCCCGATGATGGATCTTCACTTAAAATCATGTCACTCACTTCCAAAACAGCGGGCAACTGATAACCAGATATCCCCAATGGAGTGCATCTCTCAAGAAGAAGACATCTTCTGATCATCACAAAATTCAAGTCGTATCATAGGATTTCACATCCGCGACAATTCTATTCACATTCACTTTACATTTTATCATAATATTCATGCATACATTATATCATAATTGCATAGTCTAGTCAGGCTTTGATCATGTGAATGCCCAGGCCACTGGAGCATGTACTCGAGTTTCCCCTGCAAGTCGTGGATGAACTTTCCTCTTCGAGACGACAGTTCATACACAAGGATCTCCTCGAGCAGGTCAACAAATGGCAATCTCCTTTAAAGAGATAGTTTGTTCACTTTTGGAGTTCCCCAGCTGAGATTATCCCGCAGAGTGGCACTCGACATCTCTCTTCAGATAAGCTAGTTTGTTTCGCATTTGCCATTCCTCACAAAGTCGTTGGATATCCCCTGCGGAGTCAATGGATGACAGTTTTCATCAGGAAAATGACTCTGATTCTCCGGCAAAGTTGACAAACGACAAGTTTTCTCCCAGGAGGATGCTTCAGCAAATCCCCAGCGGAGTCAGTAAATGATAATCTTCTTCAAGAAGATAGTTCAGATTCCTCAGCACGAGTCGATAAACGACAGTTTTCTACCTCGGAAAACGACTCATTTCCACCCCAGCAGATCGACAAATGATCCCCAGCGAAGTCAGTGAATGGCAGTCTCTTTCAGCAGAAGACAGTTCACTCATTTTTTTCGGAGCAAATAACGAATGGCAGCCTTCTTCATAAGACAGTTCGTTTCACTTAAAAAAATTTCCTCAACAAAGTCCGCAAATGGCAGTCTCTTTCAGCAGAAGACAATTTGCTCACTTTTTTCCTCAACAAAGTCCGCAAATGGCAGTCTCTTTCAGCAGAAGACAGTTTGCTCACTTTCTTTCACGGCATGGTCAACAAATGGCAGTCTCTCCCGGTAGAAGACAGTTTGTTCCCCTAGCAATTGGAAAATGGCAGTCTTTCCCCAAGGAAAGACAGTTTGTCTGTTAAATACTCAAGAAATCGACAAATGGCAGTTTCTTTAAATAGTTTGTCTGTTTCTGGGATGTTTCATCCCCTTCAGAGTCGACAAATGGCAGTTTTCCTCTTAGGAAAACAGTTTGTTGATTCCCCGGCATGAGTCGACAAATGGCGGTTTTCCTCTTAGGAAAACAGTTTGTTGATTCCCCGGCATAAGTTGACGAATGATGGTTTTCGCCCCGAAAACAGTTCGTCCGCTTTCAAGCAAAGTCATTAGCCCCTCAAAAGATCATGAGGCCATATGACATTCTTTCAAAGACGTCAAGTCAAAAGGAAAGATGGTGAAGTTTCTTTATTACCATCAAATGGCGTCTCATCTCCAAGTGCTGATGAGAAGTTTGATGAGGAAACAAACCTTTGAAGTTTCTTTATTACCATCAAATGGCGTCTCATCTCCAAGTGCTGATGAGAAGTTTGATGAGGAAACAAACCTTTGAAGTTTCTTTATTACCATCAAATGGCGTCTCATCTCCAAGTGCTGATGAGAAGTTTGATGAGGAAACAAACCTTTGAAGTTTCTTTATTACCATCAAATGGCGTCTCATCTCCAAGTGCTGATGAGAAGTTTGATGAAGAAACAAACCTTTGAAGTTTCTTTATTACCATCAAATGGCGTCTCATCTCCAAGTGCTGATGAGAAGTTTGATGAGGAAACAAACCTTTGAAGTTTCTTTATTACCATCAAATGGCGTCTCATCTCCAAGTGCTGATGAGAAGTTTGATGAGGAAACAAACCTTTGAAGTTTCTTTATTACCATCAAATGGCGTCTCATCTCCAAGTGCTGATGAGAAGTTTGACGAGGAAACAATATTTGGAGAATTTTCTCTTTATCTGAGATATTGTCCAAAATCACAACTGAGACCAGTTTCGTGATATGGACATCCGAAACGAGGGGAGGTTGTTTACCTTTTTCTAAGTATCGGCGCTTAGTTAAAGAAGATGGTTTGTGCATGTTATTTTGCCAACCATTCACCCGAATCCACATTACGTGTTTCTACATGAGTTTGTCTCCCTATCCCTCGCCCAGTGCGACAACGGGATCAAGTCATACAAAGATTTTCATCATTGCAACATCTCAGGAACGCCCAAAATCCGGGCATTCTTTGGTATTTAAGTCTCTTTCACTCTGAAGCAATCAAGATATTAATCTCTCTCCCTCCAGATGAAAGAAACTTAAATAGGGGCATCTGTCATACCCTAATTTTTGACCCCCTGAGATGCCATATCTTTTAGACTTTTCATCAAAGACAAAATAGATACTCAGAGCAGTCACTTGTTCATCTGATACCCAGTCTAGGGTTTTGAGCCCCATCAAGGACTAAACTCAGGGATCACATTTGGGAAACCCTAGAAAACCCCAGGGGATCATTCAAAGACATCAATCATCTTCAAATAGCTCACATGACAATATCTATTGGGCATTACACTCCAAGCCAAGATCCACAGTCATCAATTTCATCTGGTCGACAATTAGGGTTTTTGACCTAATTCACCAGGATAGTTGACTTTTAATCAGGACATGGATCTAAAACTCAAAGTATGACTCAAGAGCTCCTATTACCTCAATATAATCCATTCACATCACCCATTTGAAGAGGAGATTTTGATTCATCACAAAAGTCCAAGAATTCACTTCATCTGAAAAAGTCAACTGCACAGAGTCACCTTTGACTTTTTGGAAATATTGGTCAACCATGACTTTTGAAGTTTTAAATCATCAATATATGATATTTGAAGTCATTTGATCAAGGAAAATCAAGAAAATCAATCAAGAATCAAAAGTCAAAAGTTTGACTTTTCATACTTAGAAAATTTTCTAAGTGTTTTCAAGTGATTTTTGCCAAACTTTGGAAGGGATTTTCTCAAAATTTCACATACAAACTGAAAAAAACTTCCAACATGAAAGTTGTAGATTTTGATCCAATAAACAACTTTGACACATAAAATGTTTTGGCTAAAAATCAACCATTGAAGAGTTATGGAGCTTCAAAGTGGTTTCCTTCACAAAAAATGCAAGAAAACCCTAGTTTTCTTCAAACTTTATGAGACTTTTTCACTAATTTCCCTAAAGAATTTGGGCAAACACCAAACTAATGAATCAAAGTACATATTAAGGGCTTTCCAAATTGTGCTCAACCTTCTCCAAATTCATTTTGAGCTTAGAGATATGATTGATCAAAGTTAGGCATTTGAAGTGAAACTATAGGTCATGCATAAGTTTGAAATTGGCGATTTTGTGCAAGTGTTTACACTAATTGGTACCTCTAAAACTCAGAAACATTACAAGGATAAGAGAAGATCATTTGCATCATTACACAAATATTTGAAGAGAATATTCCAAAACCAAAACATGTGATTATGTAATGATTGCATTTTTGAATTTATGGCAAATGGTGAATCATCAAGGAATCTTGCTCTAAGCCAATTAAAACTCTCCTCTGCATCAGAAATGTTCCCTAAGATCATACAAGATCAATGGTTGGGGAAGCTAGCCCGGAAATGCATCATTGCATTTGGGATATTTTCAAAATTTCTTCATGGCTAAGAAACCAAACTCACTTCATGAAGCAAGCTTGCTATGTTCATTTGCTCTGAACCATTTGCCTATAAATAGAGGGGTCTTTCTCATTCAGAAAACACACCAAAGCAACAGAATTCTTGCTTTCTCTCTTCTTTCTTCATACTTAAGGTTTTCAAAGGTTCTTTGGCAAGAAGACTCGGATTCTTCAAACCAGAGCTCTTCCTTTGTAATTAAGTATTCAAACACCTTAGGGGAGTCATTTAGAGGTGATCCAAACCTCTGAAACACTTCTGTATGTGGGGGATCATCATCTTCACCTCTCACTTGGAGCTGTTGCAGTTGGGGTCGAGCAAGAGGTTCTGGGCACTTTCAGTCCAAGTTAAGCATCTCAACACCTTCCAGGAGGATCACTGAAGCTATCTGGATCGTTGCAACAACTCTGCAACACACTTTGATCAGAGCCAAATCTTCATTTTTCAGGTAAGTTTAAAAAGCTTCAAACTCTATGATTCACGCATGATAAATTTAAAATGAAGTTACCAGTTGGTTTCTGCACCTTCATAGATCATTAGCCCTCAATCAATTGCATCAAATCATGCATATATAGTATTTCATGTTTAATTTCAGTTTTAGGGTTCTTAGTGTTCATGCTTGTGAATTTTATGTTACACTTAGAATAAATGAAATTAAAGGACACCATCATGATCCTCGTCCAAAAACGAGCAAAATCCATCTTTACATCTTTGAATTTAGTTGAGAATTGAGGGAGATAGGATTTCCAGAAATTGAAATCGTGAGGTTGAAGATGAAGATGGTGAAGCGCACCATTTTTCAAATTCTCAGGATGAGTTTAAAATATATTTATTGCAAGGTGTATTCTAAACGAATACATCGTCTAGCTCACTTGGTCACATGCGCTTCTTGCCTTCCCTTGCCTTAGGTCTGGGGTTCGATCCCCCCCTCAGACCTTTTGTTTTTATTTTTCATTTTTACGCGCGTGTTTCACATATAACCAATTAGAATCCCTCTTTAGTCACACTGAGCGTGTAGCTCAGTTGGCTTTGTTTTTTGTGTTGACCATGGGAGCGTGGGTTCAAGCCTTGGTAGTGACAAAACCATATTTTTTATCACTTTTTCCATTTGATTTCTTTACAACTTTAAACAATTATTTAACCTATCAAATTAATTCATTTTTATCTCATTTTTTACACACTTGTCATTTAATATATCTATTTTGTGAATAATTAAAAAAAATCATAAAAATATTATTTATTTCATATATTTTTATTAGGTTTAAAATAGTATGTTTTAAGTGTTTTCTTAAATACTTTGAAAATGTATATTTTCATTTTGTTTTAACCTGATTATTTTGTGAATAATCTTATGATAAAACCCTAATTATTTAGGTCTTAATTAGTTATAGATTTCATCTTTACCTTAATTAAGTTGACTTTTGTCAATATTCAGAACTGTTTTCAGTCTCCGATTAAACAAATGATTAAGGTTTTCAAACAACAAAACCTTATATCATTTCAATCATTTTCCAATTGTTTCTCATAAACAGTCATTCATTTTCACTGGGCCTCTAATAGAGTGTAAGTCCCAAACCCTTTTATTTTATACAGTCAATAAAATTGTTTCAAACAGTACTTCATTTTCAACTGTTTCACAAACAGTAAATAAATCTTTGGGCCTCTAATAGAGTGTAAGACCCAACACCTTTTTGATAGTTTGTTTTCAAAAACTGTATTTACAAAATCTCCTTTCTGTTTTCAAAACATTCTTCTAGTATTTGAAGGGCATTATTCCCGGTGAAACTCTTCAGATACCGATGTGACCTTTGTCCATCTTCACTTCTTCTGTTTTCAAAACCATTAACTATTTATCATAAATATTCAACTGTGATCAAAACAACAAAAATTGCTGGTAAGGCTTTGTACATACTTCTTCAAAGGCCTCCACTCCATCCAGGTTAGGCTTTACAAGCTTTCAATTTACAGTCTTTATTTAAATTACTGTCAAATATAGAATTGTTTATATATTAGAACTACGTTTGAGTGTAAACCCTAGGACAGTTAAATTATATATATATATTATAGGAATATGACCTAGGATTGAGAATGTCTTCCCGGTGAAGGTTCTTTCCTAATTAGAGATCTGTAGTTCAAACCCCCAAGATGAATTATTCCCGGTGAAACATCTTGGCAAAAACCTTAGAACCCAAAATAGGACACATCCACCCAAAGAGGAATTATTCCCGGTGAAACCTCTTACCCATTTGCTTAAAGCCAAAATAAGTTCAAAACCACATAGCTTTCTCTTGTGCTATAACAAGGACCCTCGATGACCCTCGATTAGCCTCCTCTTGGGCTTTGTACAAGGACCCACAAGCTTCTTAAAAGCATTTCCAGCTTCCTCTTGAGCTTGTATACAAGGACCCATCAGGTTTCTTATAAACATAGGAACAGGTCTTTAGTTACCTTTTAGCCTATCCTGGTGAGTTTCTTCTACTCTTTAAACCAGACTTTAAACAAGCTAAGTTTGTCTCAATTTCACATTGAGCACACTTTTTGGAATGAGAGACATGGACAGTCTCTGTCACCCTTATCTTCATCAATCTTCCTTAGCAGAGTCTAGGATCCATGTTTTGTTTATTCTCAGCAAGAGTCAGCCTTAATCTTGGGCTTTAGAACAAGAAGTCTCCACTAGATAATCTTTCTGCCATTCATTTTAATAAAAACCCCTGGAAAGGGTTAGCCTCCACATCATTCCTTCATTTCAATAAAAACTCCTGGAAAGGGTCAGCCTCCAAAATCACTCCTTCAAATTCAAAGATTTATTCCTTTAAAAGAATAAATTCTCCAAAAGAGTCAAAACCCCTGGAAAGGGTCAGCCTCCAAAAAAAACATGATAAAAATTCAGTCTTTTAATAGTCAATTTCTCCAACTGAGTCAAAATCCCTGGAAAGGGTTAGCTTCCAAAAACATAAAAATAAATTAGTTTGTTAAAACCTCTAGCAGAATAAAACTCTCCCAGTGAGTCTTTCATTTTTTAGCCACAACCTTGGGCTTTGTACAAGGCAGATAAACCATATTTCCCTGTGTCAAAGATTCCTAACCTCAAGGATCTTTCCCCCCATAGAGTCTTTCATACTCAGTTTCTTTAAGAGTCCGCCACAACCTTGGGCTTTGTACAAGGCAGAAAATAATATTCCCCCTAGCTAGAATAGCCACAACCTTGGGCTTCATACAAGGCACAAATTAATAACCATCCTCAGTAAGAGTCAGCCACAACCTTGGGCTTTGTACAAGGAACACAAAATAGATTCATCCATAGTCTTAAAAACTCAGTTATCCTCAGTAGTTAGCCACAACCTTGGGCTTCATACAAGGCACACAAATAGAGTCATCCTAAGTAGAGTCAGCCACAATTCTGGGCTTTGTACAGAACACCAAATAAAATCCATCAAATAAACACTCTCCAACTAGAGTCAGCCTCAATTCTGGGCTTTGTACAGAACACCAAAACTCCTTAGTTTAAATTCTCCCCAGTAGAGTTATCATTTCAATAAGTCAATAAATCAATCAAAAAAGCCTCAAGCTTGGGCCTCATGCAAGCCAGCTAAAGTCAAATCTTTTATACAGTAGATAGACATAGCTTATCTCTATAGAGAGATATTTTTACTACTCTACCACATTCAAACAAACAAACATTACATTTCATTTTAATTTCAATCAAGTCTCCCATTTAGGATTTTGAAAGGCATGAGCTGGCAGTGTAACCAGACATGTGATTAACTTTCCCTAATTTGGACGAGCATCTTTCTTTCATTTAAGAGATACTAGCATACTTGCAGTCAACCAAGTAAGGTCACTCTCTTAATGAAATGAATTCAGTTATTCTGTCACTCTTTTAAATGTTTGTGGTAGAATAGTATAAATACCTCTCTGTAAAGATGATTTCATGTCTCTTTACTGTAAACAGAGATTTAATTCAATGCTTCAACCTTGAGCTTCAAGCAAGGCACCAAAAATAATTAATTTCCCTAGTTAGTTCCCCGAACTACACTAAGCTCTGACTTCCACTAGGGATATGTAGGCATGAGGTTCACAAGGAATCTCAGCGAGCTAATAAAATACCAAAAATAGTCAGTTTGTCTATCTATTTGTCTGTCTGTCTTTTTTAAATCAATTCAATTCTCTCTCCTAACACAAAGGAGAAACTTTCCCAATCATTAGCAACAAACACAATCACAATGACATAGAGAAGGTTCCCGTAGAGTACTACGGATATGTAGGGTGCTTAAACTCTTCCCTATGTATAACCGACCCCCCGAACTCCAGAATTTCTAGTCTAGGTGAAATCCCCACACGTAGCAAACTCCTAGGGTTTAGTTGAGATCTTTTTTCCCCTTTCCTACTCGTAGGACAAATAAGAAAGTTCGTGTGATATCGTAGGAAGAACTGAAATAAAATTCATCCCATCCCGGGCGCATTCTCCTTCCCATGGGTTGTATGCTTGGACAGCAAGATGAAACCGGTAAGAAGGAGCATGCCATCTATTACTTGAGTAAGAAATTCACAGATTGTATGTCTCGTTACTCCATGCTCGAAAAAACATGTTGTGCTTTGGCTTGGGCTTCAAAACGTCTCCGCCAATACATGATCAACAATACTACCTGGTTAATCTCCAAGATGGATCCGATCAAGTACGTCTTTGAAAAACCTGCCTTAACAGGGAGGATTGCCCGATGGCAAATGTTGTTATCCGAATATGACATTGAATACCGTGCTCAAAAAGCAGTCAAAGGAAGCATTATCGCCGATCACTTGGCGCATCAACCAATTAATGAATATCAATCTCTCAAGTTTGACTTTCCTGATGAAGATGTCATGTACTTGAAGATGAAAGATTATGACGAACCGTTACCAGAAGAAGGTCATGATCCTGGATCAAGATGGGGCCTAATTTTTTATGGAGCAGTTAACGCTTTTGGCAATGGAATTGGGGCAATCATCATCACTCCCAAGGGGACTCATATCCCGTTCTCCGCCAGATTACTATTTGATTGTACCAACAACGTCGACGAATATGAAGCTTGTATCATGGGTCTCGAAGAAGCCATTGACTTAAGAATCAAGATCCTCGACATATATGGAGATTCAGCCCTCGTGATCAACCAAATTAAAGACAAATGGGAAACTTACCACCCTGGCTTGATTCCTTACAGAGACTATGCAAGACGTCTGTTAACTTTCTTCAACAAAGTTGAATTGCATCATATACCTCGAGATCAGAACCGAATGGCAGACGCCTTGGCTACTCTATCTTCCATGTTCAAAGTCAGTCATTGGAATGATATGCCTAAAGTCAGGATTATGCGCCTTGAAAGGCCCGCCTATGTGTTTGCAACTGAAGAAGTCATCGTGAAGGATAGAAAAACACTTAGAAAGGGGGGGTTTGAATAAGTGTAGTCTAAAAACTTGAACGATAAAAACAATTTGCACAGTTATTTTTATCCTGGTTCGCTGTTAACTAAACTACTCCAGTCCACCCCCACGGAGTGATTTACCTCACCTGAGGATTTAATCCACTAATCGCAACAGATTACAATGGTTTTCCACTTAGTCCGCGACTAAGTCTTCTAGAGTATCCTGATCACAACCTGATCACTCCAGGAACAAATGCTTAGACACAAGCTAAGACTTTCTTAGAGTATCCTGACCACCACGTGATCACTCTAATTACAACTGCTTAGACACAAGCTAAGACTTCCTAGAGTATCGTGATCAACACTTGATCACTCTAGTTACTTACAAATTAATGTAATCAATTCTAAGAGTATTACAAATGCTTCTGAAAAGCTATAATCACAACAGTGATATTTCTCTTAACGTTTAAGCTTAATCTCACTAATGTATTACAACAGCAATGTAGTGAGCTTTGATGAAGATGAAGTTTCTGAGCTTTGAGTTTGAACAGCGTTTCAGCAAGTTAATTGTTAGCAAATCGTCAACCTTGCTTCTCATCAGAACTTCATATTTATAGGCACTTGAGAAGATGACCGTTGGGAGCATTTAATGCTTTGCGTATTCCGTACAGCATTGCATTTAATGTTTCACGCTTCTGTCAACTACCTCGAGCCTTGTTCACGCTGTATCTACTAACGTTGCCTTTAATAGCTTCCAACGTTCCTTTTGTCAATCAGCGTAGCCTGCCACCTGTACTTTCTTTTGATCTGATGTTTGTGTATACAACATTTGAATATCATCAGAGTCAAACAGCTTGGTGCATAGCATCTTCTTGTCTTCTGACCTTGAAGTGCTTCTAAGCGTGATACCATGAGAACTTCAGTGCTTCTGCTTCTGATCTCAAGTTCTTCTGATGCTTCCATAGACCCATGTTCTGATTCTGCCTTGACCATCTTCTGATGTCTTGCCAGACCATGTTCTGATGTTGCATGCTGAACCTTCTGAGACAAAGCTTCTGAGCGCTGATTTGTGCATACTCTTTATATATATTTCCTGAAAGGGAAATTGCAATGTATTAGAGTACCACATAATCTCACACAAAATTCATATCCTTGTTATCATCAAAACTAAGAATATTGATCAGAACAAATCTTGTTCTAACAATCTCCCCATTTTTGATGATGACAAAAACATATATAAATGATATGAATTTGCAATCAGAAAGAGCAGACGGCTAAAGACAATTTACACAGCTATAGCATAAGCATGTGAATATGTCTCCCCCTGAAATTAATACTAGAAGAATTTTATAAATAAAAGACTTCCCTGAGTATTTCAGTAGAGACGTTCACAGTGCTTGATCTTCAGAACATTCATGACTTCTGATTTCTGCTTCCATAAGACAGCTTCAGAACATTGAATTTCTTTAGATCCTCAGAACATTCACAGCTTCTGATTTCTGCTTCCATCGGACAGCTTCAGAACTTGAATTTCTTTGATCTTCAGAACATTCACAGCTTCTGATTCCTGCTTCCATTGGGACAGCTTCAGAGCTTGAATTTCTTTGATCATCACTTCATGCTAGAATGTATCAGAACATTGTTGAATGTACCAGAGCTTCATCAGAGCATCTCTACATCCTGAAATGTTACAGAACAAAACTAAACGACAAAAGTCAGCATGAATGAATTAGAACATAAAATATGTTTCAGAACACATAATATGTATCAGAGCCATATAAGCCATATAGAATGTATCAGAACAAATAGACATAATGTTTCAGATCATATTCTATCATCAGAATATCTGAACATTCTTCCTTCTTGCTTCTGATTCTGATTCTGAAGCTTCATAGCACTAAGCTTGCTTCAAGAATCCAAGAACTTGATTCATCTTGTTGCTTCTCATGTTGATCTTGAATCTTCAATTCCTACAACAACAGCACAACTTAAAGCATAGAACTTTGCAAGTTCTGTTAGTAATGTGAGGCCTTTTTACCCGGTAACTGATAATATTTAATCAGATCATTTATCATATATTTTCTCCCCCTTTTTGTCATAACATCAAAAAGAATGTAAAAGATTCAGATGTAGAAAACGACAAAGGAAAGAAACAGAATTAAACTTTTCATTGATTAAACAAGCAGGATTACAAAAGATGTATGCAGAATAACAGATGCAACAAGGAAAGAAAACTACAGGGACCAAAGACTAAGACCCTAGCTTAGACAAAATCTGCGCCAGAATGTCATGAACCCCGTCAGTGCTTGCAGTTTGCCTTGCCATGAAGGAGCGAAACTCAACATTGGCTGCTTCTTGCGCGTCCAAACGAGAAGCCAGCATAGCTTGATTCTGATGCAGAGCTTCCAAGGTCTCCATCAGAGCTGAGGGTACACCAGAAGAAGAAGCACCAGAACTTCTGCCAACAGGGACAGCAATCTCAGCAGGACGATCTTCTGGGAGGTCTTCAGCTTCTGTACCTTCCATCTCAACATCTGAGTCTGACTCAGAAGCAGCCTCAGCATATTCTGGTTCAGGCAACACAGAAGCTCCAACTTCCAACGCCTGAAGAATAGCTGCTAGGTTTGTTGGAGGAGTAGGACCAGCAACTTCAGCAGGATAAACCACTTCTGGAAAGACCATGTGAGGAGCACTTTCAGAAGGGTTCATTCTGAACCAATCAAACAACCATTGAAAATCTCCAGTCAGCACAAGATACCTTGGTCTCCATACCACGATGTCTCTGCAGGGATTTTCTTCTACCATCTCATCTGCAGGTATCCTCTCTTCAAGAACTCTTCTGTTCCTGATGAGATGGTGATAGCTGCTTTCACCAACTTCCAAGAGACGACCACGAGCACCAGGTGCGTCAGTCATGATCCTTCTTTGGACGTCCGTAGCCCTAACCAGAAAATCCTGACGAAATGCATCCCAGAGGTTGCAAGTAGCATACTCATCCAGATGGTTAAGGTGAGCAGCGCCCAGAATTTCCAACCAGCTATTTACATCAGAATGTAAAAGCTCTAGAAATGATTGAGTGGTAGGTGTTGGAGGGTTGACAGTGAATCTGGAGTCGGGAAACACAAAACTGTAGGGGTTAGGTGTTCTGGTGGGAAAAGGGTGTGAGAGAGATGAGGATATATCTGAGGGATGGGTTGAAGGAGAGGAGATAACAGATGGTGAAGAAGGTGGTTCCAGAGAGATGAAAAAAGAGGAAGAGGTGGTGGAAGTCTGTGAAGAGGGAGGTGATTGAGGGATACCATCAAGGGGTTGATACACACGTCTAGAATAGTTTCCAGACATCATAGCTTCAAACGGATTCACTTTGAGAGGGTCATAGGTGATCCTTACTCTTTTTGGTTTGATTTCTGGTTCATCAGTTGCCTTTCTCTTTTGTTTACGATCAGTTTCTTGATTTGCAGAACTTGACGAGGGATTCATGATGAAGTTGTAGATAGTGAAAACTTCTAGGGTTTATGATATGAATGCAAAGAGAGAGAGAGAGAGAGCGAAAAGGAAACTGAATGCAAGAGAGAGAAATATAAGAGGGAAAAGAAACGTTTGAAGAGTATAAAAAGAAACTGAAATGGCATTTAATGTACATGACGTGAGGAGAGATAATAATGACAAAAGAAGTGATTAGCACAGTTACCTAAGTAGGCGTCCCCTCAACTGCACGCACACTTGTCAAGAAATAGTGAACACGTGTTTACCATTTGGATAGCCAGTTACAGCTGTTTTACTTTTAAAGAGATTCTGAGTCAACTTAGACAATGAAACGTTAGTAATAACAGAATCACTACTTCTAATTGATTACAATCAGAACTTCTTATAAAAGACTAATCCAATCTCATTTCTGAAGATACTCATACATAAGATCTTCTCATCTTCTCATTCTGGGCATAAATCCATACTGATATTCTTCAGAATGAACTTAAACCTATCTTCAGCAAGGGGTTTTGTAAAGATATCAGCCCATTGATGGTCTGTATCCACAAAGTTTAAAGATATAACATCCTTCTGAACATAGTCCCTTATGAAATGATGTTTAATCTCAATATGTTTAGCTTTTGAATGTAAGATAGGATTCTTAGATAAACATATAGCAGAAGTATTATCACAGAAGATAGGAATGTTACTCTCATATATCTGATAATCTTCTAGCTAACTTCTCATCCAGAGCATTTGTGTGCTACAGCCAGCAGCAGCAACATATTCTGCTTCTGTTGTTGAGAGGGCAATAGTAGCTTGCTTCTTGCTGTACCATGAGATCAGGTGACTTCCAAGAAATTGACAACTTCCAGAAGTACTCTTCCTTTCTATTCTATCTCCAGCATAGTCAGCATCACAGAATCTTACTAAGTTGTAATCTTTGGATCTTCTGTAAACTAAACCAACATTAGTAGTACCTTTCAGATACCTCAGAATTCTCTTAACCGCAGTTAAATGAGATTCTCTCGGATCTGATTGGAATCTGACACACAAACAAACACTGAAGAGAATATCAGGTCTAGAAGCAGTTAGGTATAGAAGAGATCCAATCATACCTCTGTACAACTTCTGATCTACCTTCTTACTTACCTCATCCTTACCTAGGACACATGTTGGATGCATAGGAGTTTTGGCTTCTTTGCTTTCAGAAGGATTAAACTTTTTCAGAAGTTCTTTCACATACTTCGTTTGATGAACATAGGTTCCATCAGAAGTTTGGTTGATTTGAATCCCTAGGAAATACTTGAGTTCTCCCATCATGCTCATTTCAAATTCAGCCTGCATAGACTCGGCAAACTCCTTTCCAAGTGTAGCATTAGATGTTCCAAAGATAATATCATCAACATATATTTGACAAATTAAAATATCCTTTTTAAATGTTTTACAGAAGAGAGTAATGTCCACTTTTCCTCTAGTGAAACCATTTTCCAGAAGGAAAGAACTCAAACGTTCATACCAAGCTCTAGGAGCCTGTTTCAATCCGTATAATGATTTCTTTAATTTAAAAACATGATTTGGAGACATGGAGTCTTCAAAACCAGGAGGTTGATGGACATAAACTTCTTCATCTATGTAACCATTTAAGAAGGCACTCTTAACATCCATCTGATAAAGAGTGATGTTGTGTTGAGTGGCAAAAGAAATTAATAGACGAATAGATTCTAACCTGGCCACTGGTGCAAAGGTTTCTGTATAATCAATCCCTTCTTGCTGACTATAACCCTGAGCCACCAGTCTGGCTTTGTTTCTTACCACTTCTCCCTTCTCGCTTAGCTTGTTTCTGAACACCCACTTAGTGCCGATGATGTTAAATCCTTTTGGTCTTGGAACCAAGTCCCATACATCATTCCTTGTAAACTGATTAAGTTCTTCTTGCATGGCAATTATCCAGTCTGGATCTTCTAGAGCTTGATCAACAGAAGTTGGCTCGATCAAAGAAACAAGACCTAATTGACATTCTGCATTGTTCTTAAGGAATGCCCTTGTTCTGATGGGATCATCTTTCTTCCCAAGGATTACATCTTCTGAATGAGCTGAGGCAAGTCTAGGTGATCTTCTGACTGTTGGTTCTTCAGAAATCCTGAGATTCTCTAAAGATGCAGCAACTTGATCTTCTGATCCATTGCTTCTGAGACTGCCAGCTTCTGCAGCTTTGCTTCTAGGTTCTACTGCTTCTGATATATCAATATCAAAATCTGCAAAATTCTCAAACTGCTTTGGTTTTTCAAGACCAAGCTTATCATCAAACCTGATATTGATTGATTCTTCTACAATCAATGTTTCAGTATTGTATACTCTGTAGCCTTTAGAGCGTTCAGAATATCCAAGAAGGAAACACTTTTGTGCTTTAGAATCAAACTTACCAAGATAATCTTTAGTATTCAGAATAAAACATACACATCCAAAAGGATGGAAATATGAAATGTTGGGCTTTCTGTTCTTCCACAATTCATAAGGAGTCTTATTTAGAATAGGTCTTATAGAGATTCTATTCTGAATATAACACGCAGTGTTTATTGCTTCTGCCCAGAAATGCTTAGCTATATTGGTTTCATTGATCATGGTTCTGGCCATTTCTTGTAGAGTCCTATTCTTTCGCTCTACAACTCCATTTTGCTGTGGAGTTCTAGGACAAGAGAAATCATGGGCAATACCATTTTCTTTGAAGAACTCCTCAAAGAATTTGTTCTCAAATTCACCACCATGATCACTTCTGACCTTTATGATTTTGCACTCCTTCTCAGATTGGATCTGAGTGCAGAATTCAAAGAACACTGAATGAGACTCATCCTTGTGTTTCAAGAACTTTACCCATGTCCAGCGGCTATAATCATCAACGATGACTAATCCATATTTCTTCCCTCTGACAGATGCTGGTTTGACTGGGCCAAACAGATCAATGTGCAAGAGTTCTAACGGCCTTGAGGAAGAAATAACATTCTTAGACTTGAATGCAGGTCTGGAGAACTTGCCCTTCTGACATGCTTCACAAAGAGCATCTGATTTGTATTTCAGATTTGGGAGTCCTCTGACCAGATTTAGTTTGTTAATCTGAGAAATCTTTCTCAAACTAGCATGTCCTAATCTTTTGTGCCAGACCCATTGCTCCTCAGAAACAGACATAAGACAAGTTACCTTCTGCTTCTCAAGATCAGAAAGATTAATCTTATAAATGTTGTTCTTTCTCTTGCCTGTAAATAGGATTGAGCCATCCTTCTGACTTACAGCCTTGCAAGACTTTTGATTAAAGATTATGTCATAACCATTGTCACTTAATTGACTTATGGACAATAAGTTATGCGTTAATCCTTCAACAAGAAGTACATTAGTTATGGAAGGAGAGTTACCAAGACTTATGGTTCCAGAGCCAATGATTTTGCCCTTCTGATCTCCTCCAAACTTGACTTCTCCACCTGGTTTAAGCACCAGGTCTTGGAATGTAGACCTTCTTCCCGTCATGTGTCGCGAGCACTCAGAGTCCAGGTACCATGACATTTTGATTTTTGTCCTCTTTGCCGCCAAGGATATCTGCAACAGAAATTATCTTCTCCTTAGGTACCCACAATTTCTTGGGTCCTTTCTTGTTAGTTCTCCTCAAGTTCTGATTGAACTTGGGTTTAGCAAAATATTTAACAGGAGGAACAGCATGATATTCTTTAGGTTTGTCAGCATGATATTTCTTAGGATGTGTCACAAGCTTCTTGGTGTGAACAATGTTAAACTTCTGTGCATGTGAAGTGAGCCTAATATCATGTGCATGGCCATATTTGAACTGATCATACAATGGCTTGTATGTGATCTTCAGATCATCAATAGGTTCAAATTTATGTGAGGTATCACCCTCATAGCCAAAACCAAACCTTCTGTTTCCAGAAACACCATATATCATAGAAGCAAGATGACTTCAGCCAATACTTCTAGATAAGAACTTTTTGAAGCTCGAGTCATATTATTTCAGAATATGATTCATGCTAGGAATGGATTTTTCTGTTTCAGAAGGAGATCCACTATCTTTGGATAGATTTAAAACTTTTTCCTTCAGTTCAGAATTTTCCACTTCCAGCTTCTTAGTTTCAAATTCAAACTGCTTCTTCAGCTTTTTGTATTTGATACTAAGATGAGCCTTGAGTTCCAGAAGTTCTGTAAAACTGGAAACTAACTATTCTCTAGATAGTTCAGAAAATACCTCTTCAGAATCTGATTCTGATGTAGATTCTGATCCATCATCTTCTGTAGCCATCAGCACGAAGTTGGCCTGCTCTTCTTCAGAGTCTGATTCTGATTCTGATTCAGAATCATCCCATGTTTCCATAAGACCTTTCTTCTTATGAAACTTCTTCTTGGGATTCTCCTTCTGAAGTTTTGGACACTCGTTCTTGTAATGTCCAGGCTCATTGCACTCATAGCAGACAGCCTTCTTCTTGTCAGATCTTCTGTCACCAGAAGATTCTCCTCGTTCAAATCTCTTTGAGCTTCTGAAGCCTCTGAACTTCCTTTGCTTGCTCTTCCAGAGTTGGTTTACCCTTCTGGAGATCATGGACAGTTCATCTTCTTCTTCAGATTCTAATTCTTCAGGATCTTCTTCTCTAGCCTGAAAAGCGTTAGTGCATTTTTTAACATTAGATTTTAATGCAATAGACTTACCTTTCTTCTGAGGCTCGTTTGCGTCCAGCTCTATTTCATGGCTTCTCAAGGCACTGATAAGTTCTTCCAAAGAAACTTCATTCAGATTCTTGGCAATCTTGAATGCAGTCACCATTGGACCCCATCTTCTGGGTAAGCTTCTGATAATCTTCTTTACATGATCATCCTTGGTGTAGCCTTTATCCAGAACTCTCAATCCAGCAGTTAGAGTTTGAAATCTTGAGAACATCTTCTCAATATCTTCATCATCCTCCATCTTGAAGGCTTCATATTTCTGGATTAGAGCAAGAGCTTTAGTCTCCTTGACTTGAGCATTTCCCTCATGGGTCATTTTCAATGACTCATATATATCATGGGCAGTTTCCCTGTTAGATATCTTCTCATACTCAGCATGAGAGATAGCATTCAGCAAAACAGTCCTGCATTTGTGATGATTTTTGAATTCTTTCTTTTGATCATCAGTCATTTCGCTTCTTGTGAGCCTTACACCAGTAGTTTTAACAGGATGTTTGTAACCATCCAACAGTAGATCCCATAGATCAGCATCTAGACCAAGAAAGTAACTTTCCAGTTTATCTTTCCAGTATTCAAAGTTTTCACCATCAAATACTGGTGGTCTAGTATAACCATTGTTACCGTTGTATTGCTCAGCAGAGCCAGATGTAGATGCAGATGTATTTGTTGAAATTTCACCAGCCATCTTTTACTGAAGCGTTTTTCTCTTCCTGAATCTTTTCTAAACACGGTTAAGTGCTTGCACCTTAGAACCGGCGCTCTGATGCCAATTGAAGGATAGAAAAACACTTAGAAAGGGGGGGTTTGAATAAGTGTAGTTTAAAAACTTGAACGATAAAAACAATTTGCACAGTTATTTTTATCCTGGTTCGTTGTTAACTAAACTACTCCAGTCCACCCCCACGGAGTGATTTACCTCACCTGAGGATTTAATCCACTAATCGCAACAGATTACAATGGTTTTCCACTTAGTCCGCGACTAAGTCTTCTAGAGTATCCTGATCACAACCTGATCACTCCAGGAACAAATGCTTAGACACAAGCTAAGACTTTCTTAGAGTATCCTGACCACCACGTGATCACTCTAATTACAACTGCTTAGACACAAGCTAAGACTTCCTAGAGTATCCTGATCAACACTTGATCACTCTAGTTACTTACAAATTAATGTAATCAATTCTAAGAGTATTGCAAATGCTTCTGAAAAGCTATAATCACAACAGTGATATTTCTCTTAACGTTTAAGATTAATCTCACTAATGTATTACAACAGCAATGTAGTGAGCTTTGATGAAGATGAAGTTTCTGAGCTTTGAGTTTGAACAGCTTTTCAGCAAGTTAATTGTTAGCAAATCGTCAACCTTGCTTCTCATCAGAACTTCATATTTATAGGCACTTGAGAAGATGACCGTTGGGAGCATTTAATGCTTTGGGTATTCCGTACAGCATTGCATTTAATGTTTCACGCTTTTGTCAACTACCTCGAGCCTTGTTCACGCTGTGTCTACTGACGTTGCCTTTAATAGCTTCCAACGTTCCTTTTGTCAGTCAGCGTAGCCTGCCACCTGTACTTTCTTCTGATCTGATGTTTGTGTATACAACATTTGAATATCATCAGAGTCAAACAGCTTGGTGCATAACATCTTCTTGTCTTCTGACCTTGAAGTGCTTCTGAGCGTGATACCATGAGAACTTCAGTGCTTCTGCTTCTGATCTCAAGTTCTTCTGATGCTTCCATAGACCCATGTTCTGATTCTGCCTTGACCATCTTCTGATGTCTTGCCAGACCATGTTCTGATGTTGCATGTTGAACCTTCTGAGACAAAGCTTCTGAGCGCTGATTTGTGCATACTCTTTATATATATTTCCTGAAAGGGAAATTGCAATGTATTAGAGTACCACATTATCTCACACAAAATTCATATCCTTGTTATCATCAAAACTAAGAATATTGATCAGAACAAATCTTGTTCTAACACATCGATGATAAGCCGTGGTTCCACGACATCAAGCGTTTCCTTCAAACTCAAGAGTACCCACTTGGGGCATCAAACAAAGATAAGAAAATTCTAAGGAGGCTTTCTGGCAGTTTCTTTCTAAGCGAAGATGTGCTATACAAAAGAAACTTCGACATGGTTTTGCTCATATGTGTGGATAGACACGAGGCAGACATGTTAATGCATGAAGTGCATGAAGGGTCCTTTGGGACTCATTCAAATGGGCATGCGATGTCCAAGAAGATCTTAAGAGCAGGATACTATTGGTTGACAATGGAATCTGACTGTTATAAGCACGTGAAGAGATGTCACAAGTGCCTGATCTATGCAGATAAGATCCATGTGCCACCGACTCTACTCAATGTCCTCTCATCTCCATGGCCTTTTTCCATGTGGGGTATCGACATGATTGGAATGATCGAACCAAAAGCTTCAAACAGTCATCGTTTCATCTTGGTGGCTATTGATTACTTCACCGAATGGGTCGAAGCAGCATCTTACGCCAACGTTACAAGACAGGTGGTTGTGAGGTTTATTAAGAATAACATCATTTGCCGATATGGTATTCCCAGCAAAATCATTACTGACAATGGTTCGAACTTAAACAACAAAATGATGAAAGAATTGTGTGAGGAATTCAAGATTGAGCATCATAACTCTTCTCCTTACAGACCAAAAATGAATGGCGCCGTTGAAGCCGCTAACAAGAACATTAAGAAGATCGTCCAGAAAATGGTCGTCACTTACAAAGATTGGCATGAAATGCTGCCATTTGCTTTACATGGGTACCGTACTTCAGTGCATACTTCAACAGGGGAACCCCTTTCTCTCTAGTATACGGCATGGAAGCTGTGCTCCCCGTAGAAGTTGAAATACCATCAATGAGAGTCCTCATGGAGACTAAGTTATCAGAGGCTGAATGGTGTCAAAGCAGATACGATCAGTTGAACTTAATCGAAGAAAAACGTATGACTGCTCTATGCCATGGACAGTTATACCAAGCAAGGATGAAACAAGCCTTCAACAAAAAGGTTCGACCTCATGAATTTCAAGAAGGCGATCTCGTGCTTAAAAAGATCTTGTCTTTTCAACCAGATTCTAGGGGCAAATGGTCTCCAAATTACGAAGGCCCGTATGTTGTCAAAAGAACATTTTCTGTTGGCGCCATGACTCTTGCAACCATGGATGGTGATGAACTCCCACATCCTGTGAATGCTGATGCAGTCAAGAAATACTTTGTCTAAAAAAAAATAAAAAAAAAACAAAAAATAAAAAAAAACAAAAAAAATATAGCTCGGTAAGTTGAGAACCCGCAAAGGGCGACTTAGGCAAAAATGGGCGTCTCGGTGGACTGAAAACCCGAAAGGGCGGTCCGGGCAAAAATTAGAGACAATAACGAAAAAATTATCCTGGAAGATTGAAAACCTGAAAAGGCAATCTAGGCAAAAATTAGGGATTTATGACAAAGTAACTGCATCAGTCCGTACTTCATCACCTGAGGAGTCTTTTTTTCATCAAAGGATCTTCAATCAAATCATCGCCAATCTGAAGCGACAAACACAGTTGGAACTCAAAAGTTGTTAGGGGGAATAGTGGTTATTACTTTCGATGTAGCCTTTTCCGCATAATTACCATTTCCAACTCTTGTAAATACTCCGTGGAATCACGCCTTTAGCTGATTACCATCCCATTAAATAAATTTGATCCTTGTGCCCATTTGTTTGCAATCTGTAATTTCTTTTAGCTTGCAAAATGACGCTTTAATTGTGTTATTCACTTTTGAAAAACAAAAAAAAAGTTTTAAATGAATTTACTTTCCTTTTTCAAATAAAAGCGAAACTTTCCTCTGAGTTGTGAACAAAAGAAGGAACATCAACAGCTATTTCCATAGGACGAACAAAAGGATTCTCCCGGAGAATTGCTCTCTTCCACAAAGGAGATCATGAGACAACGATATTCTTATCACAGGAAAGAATTCCTAAACCAATCACCTGTTGCGGTAGAGAAGTTCTTTTATCCCCAGTGAAAAAGTTTCTTCCATCTCAATGAGAAAAGATGCTATCTTCCCCAGAGAAGTTTAAAGCATGCAACACCATTCATCACCCGTGTTATCTGCACCATGTTGAAGAACATTTGCCAAGTATCTGATTATATTGCGACGTCGGTCCCTCTCCAGTATATACTTTTCTGTCTGTCAGTATCGTCAGCATGCATGCGACATTCATGACATTCGTCATTCATACATATTTGCATCATTTATGCATTTTTGCATTTTTCAATATTCTCTTTAAAGTCGTTTGTTAAGAAACAGGTATGGGCATGTCATCTCTTCAGTAGGTTGTCACCCATAAGCATAAAGAATTTCTTCTTTCTCCAGTTCCCCACTGAGATCATTCCTCGTGGAAGAAGGTTGCTTCAGACTTCTCCTCTCAAAACGAAGGAGAAATCCCCATTCGAGTTCATTCGTCATTGGGTACAAAGTCTTGTTTGACTTTTTTCTTTCCAATTCATTCTTGGTTAGAACCCTGTCTGCACCAGATTCAAATTCCGATTCCCCAAATAAAGCCAGGGAAAATAGACCATAAGCAAAAGCCTCATCATTTGAGCAGCTTATGTTTCTTTCAAAAGATTTTTTCCTCTCAAAGAAATTAATCATGAAGACCATTTGACAATCAGGGCCTTATTACTGTTCACAAGGCTGAATAACCGGTAATTTCCCTAACAAAGTCTCCAGGATCATTTTATCACTCGGCTGATAATTGATCATGTCTTCAGAACCACTATCACAAGGCTGGTAGTCGGTAACCTTTTGTTCTGGTTATATTATTTAACATGTCTATCGCAATGCTGATAGCCGGTAATATTAACCAAACCTTCGAAACTCTTTTTACCATGTCAAGTCTATCACCATGCTGATAGTCGGTAATACAGTTTCATACCTTCCACCTTCGCATTATTAATAAGTCTATCACTGTGCTGATAGTCGATAATGTCGATAGGTAGGCTTTTCTTACAAAGCTATCATTCCCCAGTGAAGCATACACTTGCTTTCCCGAAAAGAAAAAGCAGATTCTCTTCCTAAGACGGATTGAGGCATCCTTCCCGATCTCTTGTCCCCAGTGGAGTCAGTTTTTGATGTCCCCTCGGTAAAGATATCCTTGCATCATCCGCAATTTTGGTATCTTAGGTCCAAAATTCGCGTCTTTTGATATTTAAGTCTCTTCCACCCTATCAAAACGAAGATTTTCAATCTTCGTATCTCAGGTTGAAGAAACTTAAATAGGGGCATCTGTCATACCCCAATTTTTGACCTAAGATACCACCTCATATCATTGCATATACATCATTGGCATCTCTAACAAATTGCATAGCTTGTGTTTGCTACTTGTGCTCAGCAGGATTTAGACAAGAAATCACTCATCAGTACAAGTAACAATCAATTAGGGTTTTGTTCTCCCTTCATCTCATATGAACCATCTTAATCAACAAATCAACATTTGGTCCTCAAAGATTCATTTCAACAAGCTCAAAGGCTCTGGATCAACCAGATTAGGGTTTTGACTGAAGACAACAAACTCCTGACTTTTGCTCAGGATTTGACCTAATGACTTGGGACATGACCTCAAGCCCCCAAGTACATCATTTTGACCTAATCTATTGGCTCAAGACATTTCCTATACAAGGATTGATCAACAGTAAAGTTTTAAATCATCAGATTAGGGTTTTGAACTATCAGGGACTAAAATCAGGGATCACATTTGGGAAACCTTAAAAAGCTCCAGGGGATCACTCAAAGGTTTCAATCATCTTCAAATAATCCCTATGACAATATCCAATGGAAATTGTATCTCAATTCAAGATCCACAGTCATCAATTTCATCAGGTCGACAATTAGGGTTTTTGACCTAATTCACCTGAACAACTGACTTTTTAATCAGAACATGGTGCCACAACTTAAACCATGGCTCAAGATCCTCCAATAACTCAATGTGTTCCATTCATACCATTCATTTGGTGAGGATAGCTTGGTTTATTTGAAATCTCCAGAAACGCGATTCGTCTGAAAAAGTCAACTGTACAAGATCACCATTGATTTTTTGGAAATTTTGGTCAACCATGACTTTTGAAGTTTTAAATCATCAATATATGATATATGAAGTCATTTGATCAAGGAAAATCAAGAAAATCAATCAAGAATCATAAAGTCAAAAGTTTGACTTTCATACTTAAAAAATTTTCTAAGTGTTTTTCAATGGTTTTTTCCAAACTTTGGAAGGGAATAACTCAAAATTTCACCTACAAACTGAAAAAAACTTCCAACATGAAAGTTGTAGATTTTGATCCAATGAACAACTTTGTCACATAAAATGTTTTTCCAAAAGATCAACCATTTAAGAGATATGGAGCTTCAAAGTTGGTATCTTTTGAAAATTTCACTTAAAATCTCATTTTCTTCAAAGTTCATGGATCTTTTTCACCCAGTTCCTTAAAGGTCTTGAAGAAACTTTCAACTAGGGTTTTTAAGTACATAATGTAACGCCCGTATAATTTTAATATTAATTTAATCAAGAATATTGAATTAATAATTAGAATTATTAAGGATTTTGTGAAAATAAATAAATAATGGTTTATGGCATTTGGGCCATGTGAGAAATAGTAAAAGGGGGGGTGTGATATAGGAAGGCCCTTTACTAATATTATTATTATTTTCATAAAATAATTGGAATTGGGAAGAAAGAAAGAACGTGAAAGAACAGAAGTCTGAGGAACGAGGAACGTGAAGGAGAACGGTAGAGGAAGAGACCAAGAATCAAGAAATTTGTCTAAGGTAAGGGGGGGACTTATCTAATTATCATCTATTATCGGGTTAGGGGTTGATAATATTGAATAGATGTGGAATTCGGGTCGATTGAGTCATATGATAGGTTTAGGGAATGAGTCAATTGTATGATGTTTGATCTCTATGTTTGAATCTATGATGTCTGCGTTGTTATGGTCTCAATTGATGTGTATTTGGTGTATTATGAGACGTATCTTGTGTTGTTTGTGCATTCTATTTCTCTAGGTTCGTACTGGTATGAATTGGGTGTGTTTGGAATGCATAGAATGTTGTTTTCTGCAGGTTGGGGTTTCTGAAATCGCCGGTTCGCGCCGCGTGCATAGGGTTGACGCCGCGAACAGGTGGGCAGAATGCCAGGAAGTTGTAACACGCTCAAGTCGCGCTGCGTACCTGTGTTCGCGCCGCGAAGGCGTAACTTTTTCTCGTTTCGCGCCGCGTGTAGATGTTTGCGCCGCGAACAGCTTGGCAGAGAGCCAATGAATTTTTGGGACGCTCAGTTCGCGCCGCGAACTGGTGATGGCGCCGCGTGCTGTTGGTGTTTTGAGATATTTTCAAAAGTTCAAAGATGCATAACTTTTTAACCGTTGGTCCGTTTGATGCGCCGTTTTGAGCTAAACGAACCTTGTAGGATAATCTATATGATAATGATTGATTGGTTTTTAGAATGATGAAAATACATGTATGCTATTCTTATTGAGTATGATGATTGATGCAAATACGTGTATGTTTTGTATATGATGATTATGGAATTGTGATTGAATGATGTTAATATATATGAACATACTTGAATGATGATGATGTTGATGATTGATGATGATGATAGTAGAAGTATGTTGTATATGTTGCATTCATTCATGTTCATTGATGATACTGTATCCATAAGGGTGTGTTGGATCAGTGAAGGGCATGATTCCCATCGTGTGGAATCTGTGCAGGCAGGGCCGTATCTTGGACGATGTTGGATCGGTCATGGGTTATCCCCATTTGATGATGTTGGTACCACATGCATAGTGTCAGTTCATACATATGCATAATTTATAACATGATTGGATGTATACCAGTGTTGTAAATGTTAATGATGTATTGATTTTGGTTTGACTTGTTGTGAATGTCTGTTTATGAAACAATTGGGTGAATGATGCAACTGTGATGTGTTATTACTTTATAACCTTATAACATTTGTTAATTATGATGAGACTCACCCTTACATGTTGTCATTTTCAGATTGAGGATAGCGGCTGTTCGACTCGGTGAGGATTAGCTCATGAGTCAGTGTCTTAGTAGCGTCAGGTGTCATGCTCTAATAGTTGTAACACTGGGGACGCGATTTGTTTAGAGTTTATGATTATGACTCTAGTTATGTTTTGATGTTTTGAAGGATAAGTTTTGAAGATGTTAAACTTAGTCCGTTTTTGATAAATTCCGCTGTGCTAACATGAAACGTTTTAAATTATGATGATTACCTCAGTGAATGCATGACATGACTGAATGATGTTTATTTATTATGAATTGTGGCACCCTTATTTCATGTACTCTGAATAATTGTTTTAAATTGCCGCGGGGTTAGTAAGGGGTGTTACACATAACATGAGCTTTCCAAAATGTCCAAGAGCATGGAAAAATATGGAGCATAGCTATGGTTTTGAATTTTGCCATTTGTGAGCATTTCACTTGAAATTACAAGTCATTTTTGCCAAAGTTATGCACTATTTTACCTTATGATGCAAGCAATGACCTATACATGCAATAATTGGGAGATATTTCTGGTTTGTAGACAGATTGGAAAGAGATAAGAAGCATAGCCAATTTTAACCATGGTTTAGGTTTTAACCATCTTGCATTTAATGTGAAAGATTCCATTTTATCTCTTAAGTCAAATCATCACTCTTTGATCAACTTGCCAAGGCTTGTATTCAGAATTCATGGCCTATAAATAGAGGTCATTTCCACTCTTCAAATCACACCAAAACCTCATAAGCATAGGTTTTCTCTTCCTTTCTTGAATTGCAAGTTTCATAGTTTTCAAAGAGGGAGAAATACCAATTTCTAAATCTTTGAAGTTCTAAGCAAAGTGATGCTTCTAACACTTCCTAAACATCATATGGAAGTTGTTTGAACCATTGAAACCTCCCAAAAACACCAAGAACTCAGAATCACTACCTCACTTCCCAAATATGCATAACACTAGCCTTATCATGCCAAAATCAATTCCAGGCCAATTCTGTCCAAGCTAATCATCCAAACACATTCCATATACCATATGTGAGCTATCCCAATCATCATCCATGACCTGTAACATCAGAATCATCAAATTTGATTCATGCTCCAAGTAACTGCAAATCGAGTTCCACACCTTGATCCAGATGAATTCAATCCACTCCAAGCATTCAAACACCTTACATAAAGTCCATTGAAGCTATCCAGATCAAGAAACAACATCTGTAACACCTCCAGGCAAGGATTCGATTCTCAGTTTTTCCATTTTTAAGGTAAGCTCTCTTGAACTTCAAACTCCATCATACATGCATCATAAATGAAAAACTGGTTTGCCATCTTGTTTCAGCACACATATGGATCATTAACCCTCAATCAATTGCATCATAACTTGCACATACACGATTTCAGATTGAATCATAGAATTAGGGTTCTTCGTGTTCATCAGAAAATCAATGAACTTAGAGCAAAAATAAATGAAATTAAATGGTACCATCATGTTCCTTATGAAAAACCGAGTGAGATAGACTATCTACTCGATCAAAACAATCCAGTTTCAAAGATTTTCAAAATCAAATGGGGATGGTGTTCTTGGCGCCATTTTTGTTTAGAAAATTCAAATGATTCGTTTTAAAATATAATTAAATCAATGTGTATTACTTACAAGCTGCGCGCGCAGCTCAGTTGGTTGTTGTTTTGGTTGGTGACCTCAGGGTCACGAGTTCAAGTCCTTGTGAGGACAAACCTTATTTTTTATCACTATTTTTCTTTCATTTTTTACACAACTTCATCTAATTTATTAACCAATCAAATTAATCCATTTTCACTTCATTTTTTGTACACTACTTATTTAACACATATATTTTATGAATATTCAAAAAAATCACAAAAAACATATTTATTTAATACATTTTTTAATAAGTTTAAAATGACATGTTTTTAAGTGTTTTTTAATACTTTAAATATTTTTTTCATTTGATTTTTCAAACTTAATCACTTTAAATATTTTGTGATCAAACCCTAATCATTTAAGTATTAATTAAGTATAATCTTTATTTTTATCTTAATTAAGTTGATTTCTTTCAAAATTTCAAACCATTTAAAAACAAACGATCGCCGTTTTTCAAAACAAACAAAACCATTTCTTTTTGGTTTTTCTTTTCAAAAACTCTTGACTAAATCTTTTTGATTGATCAAGTCATTTTCAAAACTCATTGGGAATCCCTTATGGTATAAGTCCCATACCTTTATATAAATTTAGGTTTCTCATTGTATAAATATACCTATCTTTTTATACTTCGATCAAATTGATTTAAACCCTCGAATAACAAGATCAAAATTAGGGTTTTCTTCAAGAATACCATGGGCATCCCTTAAGGTGTAAGCCCCAAACCTCTTTGTAAATATTTGTCCATTTATTTACATAACTTTAATCAAAAAAACAAATCTTTTTCTTTCAAAAAACTCTTGATCAAATCCTTTTGGATTGATCAATTGATTTTCAAAACAATTGGGCCTCTCCTTATGAGTTGTAAGTCCCATCCCTTTCTCTTTGTACAGTTTTTCTTTGAACAAAAAACTTCTTTCGAAACAAAACTCTCAAACTGTTTTCAAACGACGAAACCTCGCGTCTTTGTACAAAAAAACAACCAACCATGTTTTATAAAATAAAACATGGGCCTCCATGTAGGTATAAGTCCCAACCTCCCTTGTAAATACTTGTCATGAATAAGACTCAACGGGCATCTCCCCGAGTATAAGTCCCGAGCCCCGTGTATACAATTGGATCATCCTTACATGTATATTTCCTTCATAAACTCCGTTGTATACACACACCTTGTCATATATAACTGTTCATACTTGTTCATACTTGTTCATGTTTGTTCATACTTGTTCATGTGTTTGCTCATGTTATATATGCTTGTTCAACTTAGTACAACACTAGGTTCCCCATAGCCTCCTATTGGGCTTCGTGCAAAGAATCTCCCTAGTTTAGGTTAGGACATAGAGTATGGTTTCCCAGTGAAATCGCTCTAAGAGATCAAACCAACTATACCATGCATCCTCTTGGGCTTTGTACAAATGACTTGTCCCTCCCATAGCCTCCTCTTGGGCTTACAATGCAAGGACCCTCGATTGTCCCTCCCATAGCCTCCTCTTGGGCTTACAATGCAAGGACCCTCGGATAGCCTCCTCTTGGGCTTCGTACAAGGACCCACGGGCTTCTTATAAGCATCCCCAATATCCAAAAACAAATACCCTAGGAGATTAGACATTTTTCATCTCTATGATAGGAGTATCTCTTCTATATCATCACAATCAATCAAATCAAACTTTTTTTTGCCACAAGGCTGGCTAATCAATCAAACCCTTTTGCCACCAGGCTGGCTGATTAATCAAAGTTTTTGCCACAAGGCTGGCTTCATCGAAACTTTTGCCATAAGGCTGGCTGATTAATCAAAACTTTTTGTCACAAGGCTGACTTTATTGAAAATTTTTGCCACAAGGCTGGCTAATCAAACTTGTTTTGCCACAAGGCTGGCTAAACAAAAACATCTTTATCATTCTAAGTACCATAAGTGGCACAACCCAGGTCTTATAATGAAAAGATTTCAAACAAAAATCAAACAGATGTATGTGATGATATAGATTAGATACATCGAGCATTAAGATGACAGTTGTCTCTTATCCTTTGCTTCCACTAGCGTAAGTGGGAACTACGATTGCTCTGACTTTCTCAACATCCCTTTGAGAATACGTAGGCACAAGGTCGTATCCTTGGCGAGCAAAACTTCTCCCTCAAACCACTCAAACCTTAGCACCCGTAGACCCCGAGCTACAGATGCTCTGATTCCCTCTAAGGGATATGTATGCAGAGGATCGCGATGATCTTTGCGAGCATAATCAAACAAACACCTTAGGTCCCACCTATTTCACAAGAACACCCACCGTAACATAGAATGAAACAAACATAATAAAGAAACCTATAGAGTACTATAGATGCGTTGGGTGCTAATACCTTCCCTTCGTATAACCAACCCTCTTACCCGGAATCTCTCCCCCACTTTTGCATTGCTTTTAGTTTTGGGCTTTGCATCTCTTTTAAGGTTATTGCAACTTTTTTTCCTTTTCCTACTTTGGAAACAATAAAAAGTTTGGTCGTGACAAAAACAAAAGAAAAATTATTTTTCTTGAGCACTCGAGCCCAAAGAAGGCATCAGGTGTCTCATCCCGAAAGGACCTCGATTTTTCCCCGCGACACTTGGCCTTTAGGACGTAGTGGGGGGACTACCCTTGACAAATGTTGAGGGCCTAGTCACTACCCGATACTACAATTCAGATAGGCTCTTTCTTAAGGTGTCATTGCATGATGCGAATGTATCATGTCCGAGGGTGCTTTAGAGGGGCTGGCAATTCTGAGTAACTGGTAGAGCCCTGTTACTAAATTCAATCTTATCCATAGAAGTACCTTTGAGAAGGGTGCCTCGCCTGGTTATACTCAATGCAAGCCTTAAGCCAAAAAAATGTTTGATTTGTGTGGATTTTTTTTTATGATGCATCATGCATACATGCATTCATGACATGGCTAACCCATTTCAAGGAGGTAAAGGTTTTTTTAACCATACTTTGTTTTGTAGGTCACCTAAACATGGAAATCCAAGTCCGTAAACCTTTCTTTCTCAACTTCAAGAAAGTGCCTTCTACATTAAGGATTTTATGTGATGATATTGTTAGTTCTATTGTCCTTACCGAGTTTCTCAACAAACTGATAAGTTTGGTACGAACCAAAGTGGATGAAGCTCTCCTCAACACTATGATGCAATTTTATGATCCTCCCCTCCACTGTTTTACTTATAGAGATTTTCAACTGGTACCAACATTGGAAGAGTTTTCTCACCTAATGGACATTCCCATAGCTGATCAGATGCCTTATACAGGTGAAGAAGGAGGTCCTAAATTAGATGACATTGCTGCTGCGTTACACTTACTAAGGGCAGAAATTAATAAGGTTTGGGTTAATAGAAGATACTATTCTGGAATACCTGTTGACTTCTTATACGAGAAGGCCAAGATGTTTTCTAAAGCCTTAAGCATGGATGCTTTGGAGAGTGTTTTGACTTTGCTTATATATGGACAAGTTTTGCTTAACTGTTGCGAAAAAGTTGTTGATAGGGCTGCTATTAAGATCTTCCTTAGCAAGAATCCTGTCCCCATTCTACTTGGTGATTTACTGCAATCTATCCATGCTCGAGTATCGAAAAGACAAGGTTGTGTTCTCAGATGTATTCCTCTTCTGCATAAGTGGTTTATTTCGCACTTACCCCGACCTGTGATAAGAAATGAAGAAGGTTTGACTTGGATTCAGAGAATTATGAAGCTTTCTTATGATGACATCATTTGGCATCAAAAAAGAGTTTGAGGGGACCCAGTTATTTGATCGTTGTGGAGAATTCCCTAATATGCCTCTTCTTGGTACCCGAGGGGGAATCACTTACAACCCTGTCCTTGCTCGACATCAGTTTGGTTTTGCTTTGAAAGATAAGCCACGCTCCATATATCTTAATGCGAAAAATTTCAACTACGATTCCGATACAACCGGAAAGAAGGGCTGTTTCATTAAAGCTTGGTACGAGGTAAAAAAGGTGGGTATAAGAGATTTAGGATTAAGAAACTATATTCCTTCAAACCTTTATTTTAGATGGATTTATGATCGAGTCGTTGAGTTTGGAATACCATATCCATCTGACACACCTATAGTTCCAAGGATTACTCCTCCAGTCATTCCTGTGGAAGTGGAGCCTTATGTACCCGCTCCAGACGAAGACCTTCCTGCCACTGTTGCTTGCTTGAGGCAAGAAAAAGCTGATCTTGAAAAGCGCTTACGTGAGGTTAAGGCTGAAAAAGTAGTGTTAGCGGTTGATGCTAAAGAGCGAGACGGTATGCTTGACTATTTCTCCCGTAAATGGAAGATTGAAGATTTTATCTCTCCGGATCAAATGCAGTCACGGGAACAAGAGATTGATAGACTTGTTTAGGAAAGGAATAAAATGATTAAAGCTCATAAGGAAGAGATCAGGGGTCTGAAAAGGAAGCGCCGACTTGAAGATTGATTTCTATTTACTTTTGTTTTTGTTTATTGTTGTTTTCAACACCTTTTGATGTAACTTTAAAACTTATGATGTATTGGTTTTCTGTCGAGTTACTAATTTATTTTGTTTCTTCTTATTCTTTAAATATGTGTTAAAAATCCTTTAATTCCTTGAAAACATTGCATACGCATACACATGGAATTCATGGCATTGCATTACATGTTTTATAAAACAGGTGTCTCATCTTTCCGCTGTTTATTTCAGTGAAGAAATGGATCTCGAACAATCCGTCAAAAATCTCCAGGCTTAGAATGTCGAGTTCCAAGCTTTGATCCTGAACTTGTCCAAGGGACAACATGAGCTGAAATCCCTTCTAACTAAGAAGGAGAAGAAGACCAGGAAGCCGGTAAGTATCCTTAACATGGGAAGAAGATTCAAGGGCTCTCTCAAAAAGGTCAAAGACACTGAAATTCCTGAAGATGACGAACAAGATGATGACGCTAGCATCAAAACTGATGCAAAAAGTAACATAGGCTCTAGAGGAACATATGAAGGCTATGGAAATCCAGAAGGTACCTGGGCTGGATTTTGAGGAACAATGTCTCATCCCTGGAGTCGTTATCCCTCCAAAGTTCAAGACTCCAACTTTTGCTAAGTATGATGGAGCTTCCTTTCCTAAGATGCATCTGAGATCATATGTGAGGAAGATCCAACCCCATACTGAAGACAAGAGACTATGGATTCATTTCTTCCAAGAGAGTTTGTCTGGAAATCAACTGGAATGGTACTATCAACTGGAGAGTGCCAACATTCTCACTTGGGAAGACATGGCTGCTGCTTTCTACAAGCAATATCAATACAATGCTGACCTTGCACCAACTTGCATGCAATTGTAAAGCATGTCCATGGGATCAAAGGAAAGTTTCAAGGAGTATGCTCAAAAGTGGAGAGATCTTGTTGGAAGAGTTCAACCTCCCTTAGCTGAAAGAGAATTGATGGACATGTTCACGAGTATACTAACTGGGCCATTCTATAGTCACTTACTGGGTAGCTCTTCATTTGGCTTCACTGACCTCATATTGACTGGAGAACAGGTCGAGAGTGGTATTCGAAGTGGGAAGATTCAAGTAGGCGCCACCTCTGGTACTACAAAGAAGCCATACCATGGAAGAAACGAGTCTAATGCTGTTCATAGCCAGAGGGGTCGTGATAAGAATGATCAGAACAATTCTGTTGGGTCCGTTCTAATCTCTACACCAACACCTCAGCAAACCCCCATACAAGGGTATCAGCGTAGGTCACACACACCCAGAAGGCAATTCACTAAGATCAACATTCCTTTTTCTCAAGCCCTGCAACATCTGTTAAAGGCCAACTTGATCACTATAAGAGATCCTCCGAAGAATGTCACCCCTACGTCTCCGAACTATTATCCTAATGCAAAATGTGTGTCCCACTCCAATAGTCCTGGACACCATGCTGACAACTACTGGGCGCTGAAAAATAAGATTCAAGACATGATAGATGCTGGTGAAATCGAGTTTGATCCTCCAGAAACTCCGAATGTTATTACTGCCCCTATGCCAAATCATGACAAAACTGTTAACGCTATCATGGACACAGACTATATCTATGATGTGAGAGATCTGTCAACGCCACTCCCAGTCATCAAGAGAAAGCTGCTGCAAGCCGTTTTATTTCCGGGTTGCGATCCAGATTGTTATTATTGTGCATCCCAATCCAATGGTTGTGAGAATCTAAAAAGAGGAATACAAGGCTGGATGGATCGTCGTACTATCATGTTTGAAAAGATTACTTCTGTAGAAAACTTGTGCGAGGGTTTCTCCCGTGGCCTGAAGATTGAAGACGTGTCGGTAATTTCCAAAGCTCCGTTGGAGATCCCTACTAAGGCTCCATTCAAGATTTCATCTGAACCCCGTGTGGCTCCTGTGATCATCCCTAAGCCTGGTTCAATTCCGTATTCTTCTGATAAGGCTATCCCTTGGAACTATGGTGTCGAGGTCTATATTCAGTGAGTTAAACAAGAACTTGTAGCCGACAAGTTTGTTGAAGACGCTAATCCTGATGTGGGTAACATTGCTGGACCTGCTGCACCTGCTGGTACCCCTATTCCTAATCAGAATGCGGATACCCGTGGTAAAGGACCGTTGCATGAACCCATCCAGACACCAGTTGAGAATGTTGTTACGACCGACTTTAAATTTTAAGTCTATTAACCTAAAATACAGAGTCGCCACCTATATTTTATTCTATCCTAAGGATAAGGGTAAACATGGGAGAAAAACCTATTAAGAGATATTTCTAGGTAAGTTGAGAAATTAGGGTTAAGGGAAGGTGTTAGGCACCCTTAATCCTTCCTTAAGGTTTTATATATGTCTCTAAGGTTTGTAAGGGTACTATGGTTGATAGTGATAACACGATTTTATATCGTATATTTAGCTTGAAATCCGTAGATATTTATAGCATTTTCCGTTTATTATGTTGATTTATCATGATATTACGTGAGTATTTGCTTTGTTTCAGGTTTTACACTCTCATTATGACTATTTGTGAAAAGGAGAGGAAATGGAGCTAAAATGACCACTATTTATGCCTAAAAGATGAAAAATGGGTGCTGAAGTGAAAAGGAGGTGCAAATAAGGCCCAAATGTTCTAAAGGAGACCCAAAGGCCCAAAGAGACAGACCAGCCCACGAAGAATCAATTGTGCGTGGCCCAAACCACACAAGCAAGTGGAGACGCACGTCTCCACCGTTCCATGCCACGTCACCAAAGAGGAGACGCCCGTCTCCAACCACTCCTAGATTCTCTCCACTTGAGACGCACGTCTCAAGTCGTGTGCTGAGTCTTCCCCAAAAAGTGGAGACACACGTCTCCAAGTCCCAGTCTGAGAAGTCCCTAGTTTCACGCGTCCCAACTGCAGAAGCTCCCCTATAAATAGAAGCAGTCACCTCAGTTCAAAACGTCTGATTTCCTGCCAACGAAGTGCTGCCGAAATTGTTCCGCGCTTATTATTTTTCTTCCTGCTTTCATTCAAACAGTCTATTTTCTCACAACAATTTCTACACCGGAAATTGTTGTGAACCTTTTATAAATCTAGCCTTACGTTAGATTTATCGCTTTTATTTCCTTGTTTTAATTTTCGTCCGTTTTAATTCCGAAGAACGATCCAGCCAACCTGTGGTGGAAGTTCGGTACTTCAAGATTCAATCGCAATTTATTTTATTCAGGTTTATTATTTACCGCCTTTATTTATATTATTATTGCATGATATATTATATGCCACTTAACATGCCTTTTATTATAAGCCAAATTAATTTATGCATGCTTAACCATATTAATATGTCTGGCTAATTTACTAAGGTATCGGTATGTAAAGTAAGTTAACTGTGGGATCCGAAATAAATTGGCTTAATTATGTTTTGTTAATTATCACTTGTTTTTGGTTTGTATGTCTAATTTAATTAGTAAGTCTTAAAACCAATAGAGCGAAAGTTTGAGGGGTTAAGACGGTCAAAGGTTAAAATCAATAGAGCGAAAGTTTGAGATCTTTAACTGGATAGTAGACATAGGACATTAGTTTTAAGGATGGCGAAAGCGTATTAAAACTAATTAGAACTTATTTATTTTCAAAAATTGTTTTTACACCCGAGCGGGATGGCGAAAGCGTACGTTAGGGATATTAGCATGTTCCCAGTCAACAGAGCGAAAGTTTGAGATTAGGAGATTTAAATAGATAACAACTTCATAAAACAGGCATTTTATTAATTACGTTGTTTCCAAAAAGCTTTTCTAAAATCTAATGGGATGGCGAAAACGTACATTAAGAGTTAGGATAGTAATCTAAATCAACAGAGCGAAAGTTTGAGACGAGGATTTTTAACCAATTGAATTAGTAAAGATTTTTAATCGAATTATGCATTAGCCAATGGACCTTCGGATCATCTTAAGTTAAACGAAATACATACTGATATTTGTCTATTATTATATTTCTTATTATTCACAATCACTCTCCCTTAGGAACAATCAAAATATTAGTAGCCTTAGCTTTACATAGTAAGCTTAAATAACGGTAGATCGATTCATAGTCCCTGTGGATTCGATATCTTTTAAAACTACACGACACGACTGTGCACTTGCATTCATCAGATTAATAGACACGTAAAGTCGCGATCAGATAGCTTATATGATATAGTTATAGCAAATAGGGTAAAAGATAAAACCTTAAACCTATTTGGATTTGGGGAAAGAGGACTCGTTCTGGTTGCCTAGATGCCTACGTACCTCCTTAATGGAGGATCAGAGTCTACGTAGTTCGTAGTTTGGTTGGTGTTTTTTTATGGGATTATATGCATTTATTTGTATATGTGAAAGTGTTTTAGAAGTTATCGTTGTTCGAAGTTTATCGTAGTTCATAGTTTAAGTGAAAATTAATATTCGAATACAATCCCTTTTTTTGTATTTTTTACTAATTAGAAAAATAATGTTTTAATAATTGATTAGTATAATTGTATTTTGATTTTTAAGTTATGTTTTGGATATTTGATCGGTGCGACAGAGAGTCGACCAATTCGGAGAGGCGGTGAAATTGTCATTCACTCGTCGTATTATTCGTGGAAGATGTTAGAATTAAATTAATATTTTTATTATCGTGAAAATATATTGAATATGTACAAAGATTATTATTTTTTTGTATTTTATTTCATAAGACTAAATAAAATAACTTAATAAAATTGAGACATATTTTTGTTTTTTTAAAATATTTTTATATTGATAATAAACAAAAACTAAATTAGATTAATGAAACTGATTGATTAAAAATTCTAACAGAATTAACTTAATTATCCACAGTCGGCTAAATTAACTTCATTAAAATAGTTTAATTGAAAAATAAAACTAAACTAAATAAACAAATTAATCAAATAAATAGAGAAAAGTAACAAAATAAGATAAAAGAAATAAATTTAAAGAGTTATAAAAGGAATTAGTGTGGTTTAGATCAGTAGGTGAAACATGTTGCATTCACCTTATTTAACCTAAATCTAACTAGCAATAAAAATAAAAAAAAAACAAATAATGGAAGGCATGGATTAGTACACACGTTAAAATCCCAAGTGAACCAAGTCTAACTCATTCTTCAAAGTTAGATTTCTATTCAATGAATGTGGGAAACGTGTTTATTGAATAAAAATAACAAAGTTAAAAGCAAAGACACTTACACGTTAACGTTAGCTACAGTTAGAATAAAAACTCCATACCCTGTCTTTCTCAATCTATCTCCTTTCTCTCCAACATCATCTTCCCCTTTTCAAAGAACGTTTTCTTTCTCTTCTTAAATCAAAACAAAATCATGGTAAAACCTGCAAAATAAAGAAACCAAAAGTACGGCAAACACGAATACCAATCAGAGACGGAAGGTGAAAACCATGGCTGGAGAGAGGTGCATCGCGTGGTTCACGAGCCACTGGTCGGAGGGCGGTAGGTTTTTCTGCGTGTGGGGCTCGCTGGAATCGCAGAGGAGGGAGTTTGACCGTGGCTGAGCGCGATCCCGAGTTTCAATCGGAAACGGGATTCGGGTGTATAGGACGGCCTCGTCGAACGTGTTGGAGATTGAGTTCTGAGTAAAGCTTCCAAGTTTCTATGTGAAACTTCAAAGATTCTATCGTAAGCAGAACTTTGGGTTGCTGTAACTTTTGTTCGGTCTCCTCCCCCTATTGACTGAGTTTCTGGTTTGATTTTATACTAAGATTTTAGGTTTAGGAACATAAATGCTGTTTGAATTGGAATTAATGTTGATGATGTAATTATGGAATGTTTATGATTTTTGTGAGTATGCTTATGTACTTGGTCGATTTCATAGCTTTCTCATAGAGATTTGATTTGTACAGTTTAATTTTGTTCCAATCTTAAAGGTTAAGTCTAAGCATATTAGGAAGTCAAGTTATGGTTGTAATCTCTTGCATCAATCCAGTTTAAATGAAAATGATTCAATCTGTATTTGGAAAGATTGGAAATTGTCTGATTTACCTATAACTTAGAGATTAATCTTATGCATCTGGACTGTTTTATGCACTTTATAGTAAAGGATCAGGCTGATTTAAATTTGGGAAGATATGATGCCCAATTAATCTTTGATTTCAACCATGAATAGCCATTTGATTTGAATTTGAGGGAGATCCCATGAAGATTTGGTTTTGGAATGGTTCGGAACAAAAATCAGAAGTTTGCTGATAAATGACTTTCTTTTTTATTTTCTTATTTTAAAAATAACGAAATAATTATAGCAATTAAAAAATAAAATAAATATTAGATAATAATCCTACTCTAATTGTTTTATGATTTCAAATATTAGTAAATACTAAATATAAGAGATAATAATCTAATAAAAATAACTACTAAAATTGAGATATAAAGTTCAAGATATAAAAAATATAACGCTAATAAAAATTTATAATAAAAAGTGAAGAAATCTTATATACTTTAACTTCTCACATGTGTTATGCCAATTGTGCTGTCTCATTCATTCGAAATTAGAAAGGATCAGAAAATATATGAAGTGTGAGGAAATATTTTCTATGTAAGAAATATAAATAATTTAAAGTAAACTATTATATATTTTTTAAATAAACAAAAATAAATTAATGTTAAAATGTTAGTAAAATTGAATAAAACTCATAAGACCAGAGTTAAAAATAATTTAAATGTTAGAATTAAAGCGGACAAATTTTGGAGTATGATAGTTGCCCTTATTTAATTACTCTTCGATCGAAGGATGCGAGAGGGCGCACTTCTCGCATGTTCGAATCGAAGGGTTATTAAATACCAGAAGACCCTAAAATTTGCCTGAGTTTTGAAATAATTTGTGAAAATAAACAATAATAGACTTACTAGCGTTGGTAAGGTTACCAGATGAAAAACACAATAAAGCCATTATCTTTGGTGAGGTTACCGGAAAGGGATCAAGATAGTAAGGTTACTTAACATCAGTAAGGTTACCGAGATACGTCAATCAGGTGATTGGAAAATGAACAAATAGTAAGGTTACTGGTATCGGTAAGGTTACTGGAAAACATCAATCAGGCGATTGGGAAGAATATCTCAGTAAGGTTACTGGCATCGGTAAGGTTACCGGAAAACATCAATCAGGCGATTGGAAAGGATATCTCAGTAAGGTTACTAGCATCGGTAAGGTTACCGGGAAGCAGATGTGTGATTGCACTTTGAAATAATTTTCCAGACGGACATTGGGTTTTTATGTAACAGTCAGACGGGGACTGACTATCAAACGTGAATTGGATTTTAATGCAACAGTCAAACGAGAACTGACTATCAAACGAGCATTGGATTTTGACGTAACAGTCAGACGAGAACTGACTACCAAACTAGAATTGGATTTTGATGTAACAGTCAGACAGGAACTAACTACCAGACGGGAACTGGATATGATGTAACAGTCAGACGGAAACTGACTACCAAATGAGAATTGGATTTTTATGTAACAGTCAGACGGGAACTGACTACCAGAGGAGAGCTGGATTTTGATGTAACAGTCAGACGGGAACTGACTACCAAACGAGAATTGGATCTTAATGGTTTTCCAGGACGAGAACTGGACTTTTTAATGATTTTCCAGGACGAGAACTGGACTTTGAAAGGATTTTCCAGGGCGAGAATTGGACTTTAAAATGATTTGGATTGCTAATGAAAAATTTGGCTTTTTTAATATGTATGTGAACGCACCAGATGATATGCGTGGTTTGATGTTGAAGTGATGCCCCAATGTTGGGTCGTGAAGGCGTGGCAAGATTGCTTATGTTGGTAAGGTGTTATGCTGGCATGATTTCCCAATACTTGTTTTGAACTCAAAGATCGCAGATCTAGGAGAGAAACTTATTGGGGACTGTAAAAATATGAGGATAGCTTTCTCCTTCGCGGTATTCCTTACCCAAGTTTGTTGGTTATCTGCAGAGATTTGCCTTGACATGAGCTTGGATTTAGTTTTATCATACCATGCATTTGAGATGGCTAACCCTGTTAATTTGAATTCACAGCTTGATGCCCCTTGATTAAACGAATCTTGGAATGATTTCAATCTGATGATCTATTTTGAATTCACTCAATCATTCATTCGTCCAAATTCTACACACCTCTGTGTTAATCATCATTCAAGTATCCATTTCATTATACAAAAATCAAATATACATCATGAAATAAATTGAGTTACAAAGTTTAATACAATTCAAAAGCCCAACTGTTCAGTGCAAATATCCAAACGCCTCCATTACAAGAGTCCGATTCATTACAAAAATCATAAAAAACCATTATACCATTCAAAATTCATTTACAATTACACGAAGACCATAAGCTCATCCAATCATTGCCAATAATATAAAAACAGACTTGAAGTCTTGAACTCATCAAGATAAAACCAAGCGCTTCGTCCAAAGCCGATCCAGCATTAGAACAAATAAAACCAAAATTCCCTGCACAATAAAATGGGACCAACCTACAGCAAAAGAGAGATAGAAGAAAGTCGGTTCAGCATAAGAGCACAACAGAAGTTCATAACAAAGGAAGAGAGAGTCATAACAGAATTTTAGAGGAGAAAAATATCAGTAACAAAAAACGATAACCAATCTTCTTCATCGCTTCTCCACAAAAAAAGGAAACAGAAACTCTCTTTCTCTCTCTTGAATCTTCTCTCAACCTCACCATCTTCAACAACCTCTTTTCTTCAAATATCCATAACCGTTTCTGGATTCTCGACCTTCAAGCACTTCAATCTTCATCATCTCCATTATCTTCACTCTCAATCGCCATAACAGAAAACCAGAAAAAATTCACAAAATCTCTTCAATCTTCTCTCGATCCTTCATAATCTTCACCACTTCCACTTCTCCAATCAATTTCAATCCTCTCATAATCTCAGATATTTGCTTCAATCTTCAAGAACATCAGTCACGATTTCCATTAGATCTTCATTACAAAATCGCATCTTCATTCTTGCATCTTCTCGACAACTCTATATCATCAATAATCTTCAACACTCTTCAATCATCACCAACGCTTCAACAAAAACATTGAATCACCAAGTCAACCTCAACTCGATCCTCTCTTGATACCTGCATAATCTCAGAGCTTGTTTCAATCCTCCTCAACAAATTTGAAACAACAACAACTATCACAATCTCGTCATCGTGAATCCAAAAAACGAAAGGAAGAGGGAGAAGCAAGAGAGAAGCTTTCCGGTTCTGAAATGTTCTCTGGTTTTCTTAACATCAACGATAAGGAAGTTGCGTCGGACAAGCTCCGATAGTTTGAATCAGAGAACGCGTTTGATTGAGAGGGAATCGGAGATGATGAACACCGCCGTTCTTGCGTGAGTTTGCTGGATGTCGCGTGAGAGCGAACAGAGAGATGTGAGTAGAGGTTCAGAGAGTTTGAGAATTAAAACGGAGACGAGAGATTTGCGCAATGAGAGAGCTGAGATTCCGCCGCCGTGAAGCATTCACCGGCGCGATGAGTTGAATCGAGAGAGAGCCGCCGTACCGCCGCCGTTCGTTTGCGAGTGAGAGGGAGAAGAAGCTCAGAGAATTTGAATCATCACCAAACGTAACCCTAATTCCTCTCTCTGTTTATTTGTTCAATTTGCTGTTAATTGAGTTTAATTAGCATTAAATGAAATTAAGTGTTGAGAATTGATTAGTGGTTAAGATAAAAATCTGAATAAGTAATGTTTGGACAATTGAAATTGAATAAAAAATCTAATAAAATCTGAATCCATGAATCAATTTGCCTGGGCCTTGCTACGAATTGTTAGCGACACCTCCATATGGCCCAATCAAACTCTTCCTTTTTGCATAAGAAAATTTGAGGACAAAATGATGAATGTTTGGATCGGATTACCTGGGCCTGCACGAATTGATGCTGTTCATACCCCCAGGGAGGCCCATGCGCCTTTCATACTTTCTGAATTGTACAAAAAAAACATTTTTGGGCCAAATTCTTCTTGGGCCTGCGCCCTCACCTCTGCCTGCACCACTAAAATCCAACTTTTACCCCCTGTCTCTCATAAACTTCATGTTAGAAATAGTTTTTGTACACAGTTTTTTTTCCAATATATCTTTAGGTGATAGAATGACAATAAAACGATACTTTTGTTAGATTCTTTTGTATGATAAGATGATAACAAAAACATGTAATCTTTTCTAATTAGAAATGAGATTTTGTTTTCTATATTTGTTTTAAAAATAATCAAAAACATGTATTATTTTCTTGTTAGAATTTAGATGCTTTGTTACATAGTTTAGTTCTAATTCTTTGATAAAATTCCATAAAAACAATTTAATCTTGTTAAACTTTTGTTTAGGATTTAATTAGAATTTAATAGCTAGTATTTTTTATGGTGGGTGCGCACTTCCTTGTTATTACTGATTTGGTTGTTGAGATGTGTGAGGTACTTGTGGTGTCGTTTTTTTTACCTCCCCGTTTCACTTGGTAGGACGGCACGCTAGACCCTTCACGCGAAATTTGGAAGGAGAATGCGCCCCGGGTGGGATGAATTTTGTTTCAGTTCTTCCTACGATATCACACGAACTTTCTTATTGTCCTACGAGTAGGAAAGGGAAAAAAATATCTCAACTAAACCCTAGGAGTTTGCTAAGTGTGGGGATTTCACCTAGACTAGAAATTCTGGAGTTCGGGGGGTCGGTTATACATAGGGAAGAGTTTAAGCACCCTACATATCCGTAGTACTCTACAGGAACCTTCTCTGTGTCATTGTGATTGTGTTTGTTGCTAATGATTGGGAAAGTTTCTCCTTTGTGTTAGGAGAGAGAATTGAATTGATTTAAAAAAGATAGACAGACAGACAGACAAACTGACTATTTTTGGTATTCTAATAGCTCGCTGAGATTCCTTGTGAACCTCATGCCTAAATATCCCTAGTGGAAGTCAGAGCTTAATGTAGTTCGGGGAACTAACTAGAGAAATGAATTATTTTTGTGCCTTGCTTGAAGCTCAAGGTTGAAGCTTTGAATTAAATCTCTGTTTACAGTAAAGTGACATGAAGTCATCTTTATAGAGAAGTATTTTTACTATTCCACCACAAAAATTAAAAGAGTGACAGAATAACTGGATTCATTTCATTCAAGAGGGGGACCTTACTTGTTTATGTGCAAGTGTACTGGTCAATTGAGTCTTGAATGAAAGAAAGATGCTCATCCAAATTAGGAAAAGTAAATCACATGTCTGGGTTTTACTGCCAGCTCATGCCTTTCAAAATCCTAAATGGGAGACTTGATTAAAATAAAAATGAAATGTAATGTTTGTTTGTATGAGTGTGGTAGAATAGTAAAAATATCTCTCTATAGAGATGAACTATGTCTATCTACTATATAAAAGATTTGACTTTAGCTGCTTGCATGAGGCCCAAGCTTGAGGCTTTTTGATTGTTTTTATTGACTCTGGGAGATAACTCTACTGGGGGTTAATTACAGGGAATTTGTGTTCTGTACAAAGCCCAGAATTGAGGCTGATTCTAATTGGAGAGTGTTTATTTGATGAATTTTATTTGGTGTTCTGTACAAAGCCCAGAATTGTGGCTGACTCTACTTAAGGAGACTTTATTTGTGTGCCTTGTATGAAGCCAAAGGTTGTGGCTGACTACTGAGGATAAATGAGTTTTTCAAGACTATGAATGACTCTGTTTTGTGTGCCTTGTACAAAGCCCAAGGTTGTGGCTGACTCTTAACTGTTAAAGTTATTTGATTTGTGCCTTGTATGAAGCCCAAGGTTGTGGCTACTCTAGCTAGGGGAAAGATTATTTTCTGCCTTGTACAAAGCCCAAGGTTGTGGCGGACTCTTAAAGAAAACTGATTATGGAAGACTCTATGAGGAAAAGATCCTTGAGGTTAGGAATCTTTGACACAAGTGTATGGTTTATCTGCCTTGTACAAAGCCCAAGGTTGTGGCTACTATAATGAAGGACTCACTGAGGGAGTTTTATTCTGCTAGAGGTTTTAATAAACTAATTTATTTTTTATGTTTTTTGGAAGCTAACCCTTTCCAGGGATTTTGACTCAGCTGGAGAAATTGTCTGTTAAAAGACTGGATTTTTGGAGGCTAACCCTTTCTAGGGGTTTTGACTCTTTTGGGGAATTTATCTCTTAAAGGAATGAGTCTTTGTTAAAATGATAGAATGATTTGGAGGCTGACCCTTTCCAGGGTTTTTGTTAAAATGAATGGCATAAAGATTATCTAGTGGAGACTTCTTGTTTTAAAGCCCAAGATTAAGGCTGACTCTTGCTGAAGACAAGCAAATATGGATCCTAGACTCTGCTAAGGAAGATTGATGAAGATAAGGGTGACAGAGACTGTCCATGTCTCTCATTCCAAAAGTGTACTCAATATGAGATTGAGACAATCTTAGCTTGTTTAAAGTCTGGTTTAAAGAATGGAAGAAAACTCACCAGGATAGGCTAAGAGATAACTAAAGACCTGTTCCTATGTTTATAAGAAACCTGATGGGTCCTTGTATACAAGCTCAAGAGGAAGCTGGAAATGCTTTTAAGAAGCCTGTGGGCCCTTGTACAAAGCCCAAGAGGAGGCTAATCGAGGGTCCTTGTTATAGCACAAGAGAAAGCTATGAAGTTTTGAACTTATTTTGGATCTAAGCAAATGGGTAAGAGGTTTCACCGGGAATAATTCCTCTTTGGGTGGATGTGTTCTAGTTTTTGTTCTAAGGCTTTTGCCAAGATGTTTCACCAGGAATAATTCATCTTGGGGGTTTGAACTACAGATCTCTAATTAGGAAAGAGCCTTCACCGGGAAGACATTCTCAATCCTAGGCCATATTCCTATAATATATATATATATATAGTTTAACTGCCCTAGGGTTTACACTCAAACGTAGTTCTAAACAATATATAAACAGTTCTATATTTGACAGTAATTTAAGTAAAGACTGAAAATTGAAAGCTTGTAAAGCCTAACCTGGATGGAGTGGAGGCCTCTGAAGAAGTATGTACAAAGCCTCAACAACATTTTTTTGTTGTTTTGTTGATAACAGTTTAATATTTATTATAAACAGTTAAGGGTTTTGAAAACAGAAGAAGTGAAGATGGACAGAGGTCACATAGGTATCTAAAGAGTTTCACCGGGAATAATGGCCTTCAAATACCAGAAGAATGTTTTGAAAACAGAAAGAAGATTTTGTAAATACAGTTTTTGAAAACAAACTATGAAAAGAAAAAGGTGCTGGGTCTTACACTCTAATAGAGGCCCAGTTGTTTATAGTACTGGTTATAAAAACAGTTAAAAAAAGATTAACAAATGAGAAAAAAAAAGGATGGGACTTACACTCTATTAGAGGCCCAAAAAGATTTACTGTTTAAAAAAAACAGTTGTTTAAAAGAGATTGAAATATCTTTGAGATTTGACAAAAGTCAACCTAATTGAGGTAAAGACAAAATCTATACCTAATTAAGACCTAAATGATTAGGGTTTTATCATAAAAATCATTTATAAAAAATAATTAGGGTTAAAACAAATGAAAATGTATTAAAAGTATTTTAGAAAATACATCAATTTAAACCTAATAAAAATACATGAAATAAATAATATTTTTGTGATTTTTTTGATTATTCATAAAATAGATATATTAAATGACAAGTGTGTGAAAAATGAAGTGAAAATGATTTAATTTGATAGCTTAAATAATCATGTGAAGTTGTGAAGAAAATAAGTGAGAAAAGTGATAAAAAAATAAGGATTGTCTCCACCAAGGCTTGAACTCACGCTCCCATGGTTACCACACAAAACAAAGCCAACTGAGCTACACGCTCAGTGTGACTAAAGAGGGACTCCATATGGTTATATGTGAAACACGCGCATTTAAAATAAAAAGAGAACAAAAGGTCTGAGGGGGGATCGAACCCCAGACCTAAGGCATAAGAGTGTGAGAAGCGCATGTAACCAAGTGAGCTGAACGATTTAGTCGTTCAAAACACACTCCCATATGATTATATTTTAAACTTGCTTCTGAGATTAAAAAAAAACGCGCGCAAAGCAACTTCATCTTCAACCTCACGATTTCAATTTCTGGAAATCCTATCTCTCTCAATTCTCAACTAAATTCAAAGATGTAAAGATGGATTTTGCTCGTTTTTGGACGAGGATCATGATGGTGTCCTTTAATTTCATTAATTCTAAACGTAACATAAAATTCGCAAGCATGAACACTAAGAACCCTAAAACTGAAATTAAACATGAAATACTATATATGCATGATTTGATGCAATTGATTGAGGGTTAATGATCTATGAAGGTGTAGAAACCAATTGGTAACTTCATTTTAAATTTATCATGCGTGAATCATAGAGTTTGAAGCTTTTGAAACTTCCCTAAGATGTTTGAATACTTAATTCTCCAAGTACAGAAGTGTTTCAGAGGTTTGGATCACCTCTAAATGACTCCCCTAAGATGTTTGAATACTTAATTCCAAAGGAAGAGCTTTGGTTTAAAGAATCCAAGTCTTCTTGCCAAAGAACCTTTGAAAACCTTAAGTATGAAGAAAGAAGAGGGAAAGCAAGAATTCTGTTGCTTTGGTGTGTTTAATTACTGAGGTATGCTCTCTTATTTATAGGCAAATGATGCTGAGCAATTGGAGATAGTAAGCTTGCTTAGTGAAGTCATTTTGGTTTCTTAAGCATGAAGAAAGTTTGAAAATATCACATATGCAATGATGGATTTTCGAGCTAGCTTCCCAAACCATTGATCTTGTATGATCCTAGGGGACAATTCTGATGCAGAGGAGAGTTCTAATTGGCCTAGAAGAAGATTCCTTGATGATTCACCAATATTCTATTTTGTAATGATTACTTAATCACATGGCATTGAATTTTTGAATATTCTTCAATCTCTTTGCAATGATGCATTTTATCCTCTCCTATCCTCTATGATGTTTCTGAAGTTTAGAGGTATCAATTGGTGTTGGCAATTGCATAAAATTGCATGTTTCAAAACTTGGCATGACCTATAATTTCACTCCATGAGGCCATCTTTGAACAAGCATAACTCCTAGCTCAAAATGAATTTGGAGAAGGTTGAGCACAATTTAGAAAGCCCTAAACATCTACTTCAAATCATTAGTTTGGGGTTTCTTCAAAATCATTTGGTAAAATTGTGAAAAATGAGCCCAAAGTTTGATGAAAACTAGGTTAAAAACACTTAGAAAAATTTCTGAGTTTTTATAACCTAAAGCTTAAAAATTCCAAATCTCTTAAATGATTGATTTCTTGAAAAAAGTTGCATTCTAAGATGTTGTTTTATTTTGCAAGATCTACAACTTTCATGTTGGAAGTTTTTTGAGTTGTGTAGGTGAAATTTTGAGTTCCCACAATGCCCTCAAAAACCCTAATTCCCGACTTTTTGCTCCTTGATGAATCTCTTTGAATTTCTTTGGTCAAATGACTTTAATAACCATATATTGATGATATTGATCTTTAAAAGTCATGGTTTGACCAAAAATCTTAAAAGTCAAAGGTGATCTTATACAGTTGACTTTTTCCAAATAAATTGAGATTTTGGACTTTTGTGTGGAATCAAGATCTTCTCCTCAAATGAGTGATGTAAATGGATTATATTGAGGTCATAGAAGTCCTTGAACCATGTCTTGAGTTTTGGATCGATTCCCTGATTAAAAGTCAACCTTCCAGGTGAATTAGGTCAAAAACCCTAATTGTCGACCAGGTGAAACTGATGACTATGGATCTTGAATTGGAGTGTAATGCCCAATGGATATTGTTATATGGATAATTTGAAGATGATTGAAGTCTTTAGTAGAGGCCTTGGACCTTTTTAGGGTTTCCCAAAGGTAATCCCTGATTCTAGTCCTTGATGAGCTCAAAACCCTGGACTGGTGAGGTAAGCAATCCTGAGTCCAAGTGATGGGTATCTAATCAATCATAGGTGAATAGAAATGAAGCTTTTGAGTCCCATGATTGTGTTAGAGACTAATTCTTCTATTGATTGATCCTTTGTCTGAGTTCCTTTACTTCTGACCATCCTCGATTAAATGCCAGATGAAGAAGTGACTGCTCTTGGGCATTTGTTTTGATTTGATGAAAAGCCTGAAGATATGACATCTCAGGGGGGTCAAATATTAGGGTATGACAGATGCCCCTATTTAAGTTTCTATTATCTGGAGGGAGAGAGATTGATATCTCGATCTCTCCTGCGTGAAAAAGACTTAAATACTAAAGAATGCCCGAATTTTGGGCATTCCTGAGATGTTGTAGTGATAAAATCTCTGCATGACTTGATCCCGTTGTCGCACTTGGCGGGGATGAGGAGACAAACTCCTGTAGAAATACGTTATGTGTAAATGGATGGCAATGTAGGATGCGCAATCCATCTTCTTTAACTAAGTGTTAATACTTAGAGAAAGGTGAACAACCTCCCCTCGTTTCAGATGTCCACATCTCGAAACTGGTCTAAGTCGTGATTTTGGACAATATCTCAGATACAGAGAAATTCTCCAAAGATTTGTTTCCTCATCAAACTTCTCATCAGCACTTGGAGATGAGACGCCATTTGATGGTAAATAAAGAAACTTCATCATCTTTTTGGAAGATATCTCTGATGAAGAGAAAATCTCCAAGGGTTATTTCCTCATCAAACTTCTCATCAGCACTCGGAGATGAGATGCCATTTGATGATAATAAAGAAACTTCAAAGGTTTGTTTCCTCATCAAACTTCTCATCAGCACTTGGAGATGAGACGCCATTTGATGGTAATAAAGAAACTTCAAAGGTTTGTTTCCTCATCAAACTTCTCATCAGCACTTGAAGATGAGACGCCATTTGATGGTAATAAAGAAACTTCAAAGGTTTGTTTCCTCATCAAACTTCTCATCAGCACTTGGAGATGAGACGCCATTTGATGGTAATAAAGAAACTTCAAAGGTTTGTTTCCTCGTCAAACTTCTCATTAGCACTTGGAGATGAGACGCCATTTGATGGTAATAAAGAAACTTCACCATCTTCCCTTCTGACTTGACGTCTTTGAAAGAGTGTTATATGGCCTTGTGATCTTTTGAGGGGCTAATAACTTTGCTTGAAAGCGGACGAACTGTTTTCGGGACGAAAACCATCATTCGTCGACTTATGCCGGGGAATTAACAAACTGTTCTCCTAGGAGGAAAACTGCCATTTGTTGACTGCTAGGGGAATCAAACTGTCTTTTACTGAAAGAGACTGCTATTTGTTAACCCTGCCGTGAAAAGAAAGTGAGCAAATTGTCTTCTGCTGAAAGAGACTGCCATTTGCTGACTTTGTTGAGGAATCTTTAAGCGAAACGAACTGTCTTCATGAGGAAGGCTGCCATTCGTTATTTCTTCCTGAAAAAGTGAGTGAACTGTCTTCTGCTGAAAGAGACTTCCATTCACTGATTCCGCTGGGGATCATTTGTCGATCCGCTGGGGTGATTCCGAATTATTTCCTTTGACGAAAAGTGGCACCTATTGACCCTGCTGGGGAAATACCAAACTGTTTTCCAGGAGGAAAAACTATCATTTGTCAATGATGTCGGGGAATCTGAACTACTTGGAGAAGAGAACCGCTCATCGACACTGTGAGGAATTCCAAAATGCGAAATAGACTATCTTATCTGAAGAAGATTGCCGAGTGTCACTCTGTGGGAGAATCTCGGCTGGGGAACTCCAAAAGTGAACAAACTATTTCTTTAAAGGAAATTGCCATTTTTTGACTTGCTCAGGAAGATCCTTGTGTATGAACCGTCATCATGAAGAAGAAAGTTCTTTCACAACTCGCAAGGGAAACTCGGGTACATGTCTTAGTGACTTGGGCACTGACTATGTTAACTATGCAATTATGATGGCGATGTATGTATGAAAACTATAAAATGTAAAGTGAATGTGAATAGAATTGTCGTGGATGTGAAATCCTGGGATACGACTTGAATCGTGTTGATCAGAAGATGTCTTCTTTTTGAGAGACGCACTCCGTTGGGGATACCCGGTAATCAGTTGCCCGCTATTTTGAGTGACATGGTTTGAAGTGAAGATCCGTCATCGGGAGATGTTCGCAAAGCGACCTCATGGGGAAATCTAAGTTCCCGGAGTCTCAACCGTTCTCGGAGCAATCGTTGGCATTCTTCCTATTGTTTGTAGTCCATAGAAAGAAATTTCACCTTTATTTTTGCAAGAAAATTTTTTTTTATTTTATGAAAACGATTTGTTTCAAGAAAATGACCGTTTAAATTAAAAACGCATTTTAAGAAACTGAAAAAGACTCGATTGTAAATAAAGGCACAAGGCTCAAATTATTATTTATGGAATGGTAATCAGCCAAATGCTTGATCCCATGGAGTATTTACAAAGTTGGAAATTGGTAATTTTCGGGAAGAGGGGTACGATGAAACGTGACGACCGTTATCTTTCCCTTCCACTCTGAATTGTGTTGTACTCGTGCTTCGTAGAAGATGACCTACTGATGATGAATACTCCGCTATGGATTTCGAATGATCAAGTTTGTCCTGAACACAATTACTTGCCATTTATCCCTAACTTTTGTGTAAACTACCCCTTTCGGATTTTAAGTCTACCGGGATTGATTATATATATATTTTTTATGTCTCTAATTTTTGCCTGAATCGCCCTTTCGGGTTTTTGATTCACCGAGACGCTCTTTTTTGCCTAAGCTGCTCTTTGCGAGTTTTCAACTTAGCGAGCTGTTCTTTTTTATTTAGGCGAAGTATTTCTTGACTGCGTCAACGTTCACAGGATGGGTGAATTCTTCTCCATCCATAGTCGTGAGTATTAAGGCTCCTCCCGAGAAAGCTCTCTTGACCACATATGGGCCGTCATAATTGGTAGTCCATTTCCCTCTCGAATCTATGAGAAAAGATTGAATCTTTTTGAGTACAAGGTCGCCTTCTTTGATTGTGCGAGGTCGAACCTTTTGGTCGAAAGCTTTCTTCATTCTTTGTTGATATAGCTGTCCGTGGCATAAAGCTGTCATGCGCTTTTCTTCGATTAAGTTCAATTCATCGAATCTGCTTTGACACCACTCGGCTTCTGTTAATTTTGCCTCCATCAAAACTCTCATTGATGGTATCTCAACCTCTATAGGTAGGACTCCCTCCATGCCATATACAAGGGAGAAAGGAGTTGCTCCATTCGAAGTACGTACAGATGTACGGTAACCATGAAGAGCAAACAGGAGCATTTCGTGCCAATCTTTGTAGGTGATGACCATCTTCTGAATGATTTTCTTGATATTTTTGTTAGCTGCTTCTACAGCTCCATTCATCTTTGGTCTGTAAGGAGATGAGTTGTGATGTTCAATCTTGAATTCTTCACAAAGCTCCTTCATCATTTTGTTATTCAAATTTGACCCGTTGTCAGTGATTATCCTGCTAGGAATGCCGTATCGACATATGATGTGATTCTTGATAAACCTGACGACAACTTGTCTTGTGACGTTTGCATACGAAGCTGCTTCAACCCACTTGGTGAAATAGTCTATGGCTACCAAGATGAAGCGATGTCCGTTGGACGCTTTCGGCTCGATCATTCCAATCATGTCGATTCCCCACATGGAGAAAGGCCAAGGGGAAGAGAGTATGTTGAGAAGAGATGGTGGCACATGAATTCTATCAGCGTAGATCTGGCATTTGTGACACTTATTTGCATACTGGTAGCAATCTGACTCCATCGTCAGCCAATAATATCCTGCTCTCAGTATTTTCCTTGTCATGGTGTGTCCATTGGTGTGAGTACCAAAGGAACCTTCATGTATTTCTCTCATGAGTGTTTTTGCTTCCTTCTTGTCAACGCACCTGAGCAGAACCATGTCGAAATTTCTCTTGTACAGAACATCTTCATTCAGGAAGAATCTGCCAGCTAACCTTCTCAAAGTCTTTCTATCTTTCTTCGATGCCCCAAGAGGGTACTTTTGTCTTTGAAGAAAGTTTTTGATGTCGTGATACCACGGTTTGTCGTCGATGATTGCTTCTACTGTGAAAACATGAGCGGGCCTATCCAGGCGCATAACATCGATCTAATGAATGTCATTCCAATGATTTATCCTAATCATGGAAGAGAGTGTGGCTAATGCATCAGCCAAGTTATTTTCTTCACGGGGAATGTGATGAAAATCTACCCTGTCGAAGAATGGTAACGATCTTCTCGCGTAGTCTTTGTAAGGGATTAGCCCTGGTTGGCGTGTTTCCCATTCTCCTTTGATTTGATTGATGACCAAAGCAGAATCTCCATATACATCCAAGTGATTTGATTGATGACCAAAGCAGAATCTCCATATACATCCAAGTGTTTGTTCTTAGATCCACGGCTTCTTCGAGACCCATGATGCAAGCTTCATACTCGGCCTCATTGTTTGTGCACTTGAAAGTTAATCTGGCGGTAAATGGAATATGGATACCCTGAGGTGTAACAATGATTGCCCCAATTCCTCGTCCATAAGCATTGACATCTCCGTCAAAGATTAAGCCCCACTGGGATCCTATCTCAGGTCCTTCATCTGATAGTGGCTTGTCGTAGTCTTTCATCTTGAGGTACATGACGTCCTCGTCCGGAAAGTCAAAACTGGTTGATTCATGACCATTGAGTGGGTGGTGAGCCAGGTGCTCAGCTAAGATGCTTCCTTTCACGGATTTCTGTGCGTGATACTCAATGTCATATTCAGATAACAGCATCTGCCAACGGGCAATTCTCCCGGTTAAGGCAGGCTTTTCAAAGATGTACTTGATTGGATCCATATGAGAGATCAAACAAGTAGTATGTCGAATCATGTACTGGCGGAGACGCTTGGCAGCCTAGGCCAACGCACAACAGGTTTTCTCGAGCATGAAGTAGCGGGATTCACAGTCAGTGAATTTCTTGCTCAGGTAGTAGATGGCATGCTCTTTTCTCTTTGTCTCGTCTTGCTGTCCAAGGACACAACCCATGGAATCCTCTAAGACGGTTAAGTACATTATCAGAGGTCGTCCTTCCACTGGAGGAGACAAGATGGGTGGTTCGAGCAGATATTCCTTAATGCTGTCGAACGCTTTATGACAATCGTCTGTCCAGACGCAACTTTGATTTTTCCGTAGAAGTTTGAAAATTGGAGCACAAGTTGCAGTCATGAGATATATGAATCTCGAGATGTAATTCAGACGTCCAAGAAATCCTCTAACTTGCTTCTCGGTTCTGGGCGAAGGCATTTCTTGAATTGCTTTGACTTTGTCTGGATCCACTTCAATTCCTCGTTTGCTGACGATGAAACCAAGGAGTTTTCCTGAGTAGACACCAAAGGTACACTTGTTGGGATTCAGGCGAAGCTGAAACTTCCGTAAGCGCTGAAATAACTTTGTCAGATTCTGTATGTGATCTTCCTCATTCTCTGATTTGGCAATCATGTCGTCCACATAGACTTCCACTTCCTTATGCATCATGTCATGGAAAAGTGTAGTCATGGCTCTTTGATAAGTTGCCCCTGCGTTCTTTAGTCCAAAAGGCATAACACGGTAGCAGAACATGCCCCAGGGGGTGATGAAAGCTGTTTTCTCCATGTCTTCAGGTGCCATCTTGATTTGGTTGTATCCTGAAAATCCGTCCATGAATGAGAAAACTTTGGATTTTGCTGTACTGTCAACCAACATGTCAATATGTGGTAACGGAAAATCGTCCTTAGGGCTAGCCTTGTTCAAATCTCTATAGTCAACGCACATGCGGACTTTTCCGTATTTCTTAGGAACGGGAACAATGTTAGCTAACCACTGAGGGTATTCTGAAGTGACGAGGAAACCAGCGTTGATTTGCTTTTGAACTTCCTCTTTGATTTTCAAGGCCATCTCCGGATGAGTTCTTCTCAATTTTTGCTTAACCGGAGGGCACTCTGCTTTTAACGGTAAGTGATGCTCCACTATATTGGTATCCAACCCTGGCATATCCTGATAAGACCAAGCGAAGACATCTCAAAATTCTCTGAGTAGCTGTATCAAACTCTCTCTGATCTCTGAATTGAGCGAAGCTCCAATCTTAACCTCTTTTTTGTTTCCATTAGAACCAAGGTTAATGATCTCTAGAGACTCACTGTATGGCTGAATGGCCTCTTCCTTTTGTTGAAGTAACCGTGAAATTTCCTTTGATATTTCTTCGTCTTCTTCTTCCTCTGCCTCGAATACAGGAAACCCAAAGCTTGGAGAAGTCATACGGTCGCACGTTTCAACGGGGTATTTTATGATTAATCTGCATATGTGTGATAAATTTTATTTAGACAACGAGGGAAGACTCGGTGTATGCAGCTAATGGAATTTTGATGTTTTTAAGGGTGTTTTTTTTAGGATTACCAATTTCCGAAAAAAGAAAAGGAAAAACTAACAAAGGAACAAAATGACATTTTTATTTATTGACAGTCATTTCTTGAAACAAAGACCCTATAAAACAAAACTCTATTGCTTTGGGCGAAGCAAAGAGGGACATTTTCCTAAGAAATAGTAAAATGCAAAGCCCTATGAAACATCTCTTCGCCCTGGGCTATGGCGAGAGGACAAAATAACGGTGAAAGTTCCTACTTAGGAGTGCGAACAACAGTTGAAACTTCAACAGCTGTCCAATAGTGGCGAACCCCATTGTGCACTAGGTAATCTGGAACCTTAGGCTTAAGCTGGCCTGTGCTAGGTCTTGATTTACCAACCACTGTCTTTGCGACACTCAGACGGTCTTCTTCTACTTCAGCAGATTGAGCGGTGTGAGCATACCCATTTCCAAGTGGAGTATGTCGGTTTTTCTTTTAAGGAAACTTCCAATCTTCTGAATGGAGAGACTCGTTGTCGGAGACACTTTCGAGATCATCCTCTTCTGTATTTTGTTCTTGCTCTTCTCCCATGATGGCATTGACTAGGTATGTGAACTCTAGATCCGTAGCCTCGGAAGGTGACTTGGGGATATAATCCTCAATGATGGCTTCACCAGTCGATGATGATGAATAGCAAGGGTTATACATCTCTTTTGGCTGAGAGAGGTACTCATAATCAATGTTCCATCCAGTTGGAACAATGTCTTCAAGAGAAATTTTTGAACTTTCAGGAGCGAAGTATTTCACCATGTAGTCGAATTTTCCGCTTGGTTCTCCTAATGTGTCCCAAGTTTCTTCGGGGATAGGAGGAACTTCTTCTTATGAACCATAACTTCTGATGGTGAAGTTGTTAGCAACTTCTTCACTGCTTGGTTGAGTCTTACTTTCAGATTCTTCAGTCGGATAACAGCAAGGTGAATCAGACTCTGACAGGGCTATGTATCCTGCCTCGAGAAGATAGGACATACATTCCACTTCAAAATTCTCATCGGGGTCTTCTGTACCAATGGTATTGACTGTTTGTTGAACAGGTTGAAGAAAACCTCCGCTGCGGAAAGTTTCTTGAATTGGAAGAACTACCTCCATTCCTGGAATAGCCTTTGATGATGTCGGAAAGAATCCAACTCCTGTTCTGTTCTTGTTGTTGGTTGGAATATCAATGTGTCCCCAACCACTGGTAGTGCCATCCTTTACAACTTGGATTGCATCTTTGTAGGAAGAAATAGACGCTGCTTTCTCCTTTCCTTTTTCCTTGTCCAAGGAAAGTGCTTGGAATTTGGTTCCAACAACTTCTTTTGGTTCTATGTCGGAGAATGATGACAGGTTGCTGACGATCAAAGCTCGTTCTCCACATACGGTTACCAATTTGTCATTTCTTATGAACATCAGTTTCTGATGAAGTGTGGAAGTAATTGCCCCAGCCTCATGAATCCATGGGCGACCTAGCAAACAACTGTATTGTGCCAGGATATCCATAACTTGGAAAGTAATTTTGAACGTCTGAGGTCCAATAGTTATGGGAAGATCCACTTCTCCGAAAACTGACTTTCTTGATCCATCAAATGCTTTGACGATGACGTGACTATCCCTTAGTGGGTAATCTTTGAAGGATAATCTTGACAATGTTGATTTGGGCATGACGTTGAGAGAGGATCCATTATCTATTAGGACTTCTGTGATTACATCACCCATGCAGCTAACTGAGATGTGAAGTGGAAGGTTATGGTCCACTCCTTCTTCGGGAAGATCTTTGTCACAGAAACTCAGACTAGTTCCTGCAGAGATGTTGGCAATGATACTGTTGAATTGCCCTACAGTAACACTTGGTTCTACGAAAGCTTGTTCCAAAACTTTCTGTAGAGCCTCCCTAGGAGCTTCAGAACTCAATAGTAGGGAGAGAACAGATATCCTAGACGGAGTATGTAGTAGCTGGTCTACAATGTTGTATTCACTCCTCTGAATTAACTTCAAGACCTCATCATTTTCTTTCGCTTGAACAGCATTGGTCGGATGATTGTCTTGCCTATGTGGGGCTTCTTCCGAAGGCTTTTCCACATTTTATGTTGCTCTGTTGAAGACTCGTCCACTTCTGGTGACTCGACTAACATCAGCAATGTTGACAACAGATGGTAATGGTATCTCCTTACCATTTTCAATGAATGTAGCATTGTACTTGTAAGGTATAGCCTTGTCAGACTCATACGGTACAGGACCTGGTAAGTAGATGACTAGCGGAGCAATTACTATCTTCCTGCTATCATACTTGACTTGCATAGGTTCAACTTGATTAATTTGAGGAGATACGGTAAAGAGTTCGTCATCTTCTCTGTTGGCGAGAACTGTAATGGTATTTTCATCCATTAGTTTCTGAATGTCGTTGCGAACACGCAAACATCCTCGTGAATTTCTTCGACAAATTCTGCATCTACTGTAAGGATGGAAATCCATTCCAAAGTAGGCAAGTCCATTTATGGTCTTATGGAACCTAACTACCGATCCTTTGAGATCTTCAACTTTGTAGATTTTGTATTCTCCTGGACAACCTTGAACCATGTTGATGTCGTGTTCAGTTTTGACTCGAATGTGTTGAATCCATCCTAAGTCCATTTGTTCTTGTAATCCAGATTGAACTACGGCACATCCTTGATTATTCTTTGGACAAATTTCACATGTGAAGTAGTTGTGAGGTGGTACGTGGCCGTATCCAGCTTGTCTAGCGTGCATTTTGACAAGATTTTCCCCCATCTGACGAATGTCATAGATTTGAATGACATTGGGGTGCTGATCTATCAGATTTACTGAAGCTTCTTTATGTTGCGGCAAAGGATTTGCTTGGACGTTAGGATTAGTATCTTTGAAGGATAGCATTCCACTCTTCACTAATCTTTGAACGTCGGCCTTGAAACTAAAACATCTCTCAATGTTGTGACCTGGTGCCCCCTGATGGTAGGGACAAGATTGGTCAGCCTTGAACCAAGATGATGATTCGTTTACAGGATTAGAAGGGCTCTTTGTCTGAATGAGTCCTTTCGTCAGTAGTGTTGGGAATAAATCCGCATATGGCATGGGTATGGGATCAAAGGCAGGATACCTTGGAATCCAATTGTTGTTGAAATTTGGAGGTCGAACCTGCTGCTGAGGTTGTTGCGACCTTTATTGAAATGGTTGTTGTGAAACCTGAGGTTGATAAGCTGGCGCTGAATTAACAACCGGAGTTACTGTAGCAACCTGAGGTGAAAACTTCTTCTTTGCTTTGTGCAAGACATTGCTGACATCTTAATCCATTTTCTTCTAGAAAGAACTTCCATACTTCTTAGGACCAATAGAAGATTCTGGTTCTTTGTTCAAGCGTCCTTCTCGAACTGCTTCTTCTAAACGTACACCCATATTTACCATCTCGGTAAAGTCACTTGGTGCACTTGCAACCATTCGTCCGTAGTAAAATGGACTCAAAGTCTTGAGATAGATTTTTGTCATTTATTTCTCTTCAAGTGGTGGACAAATTTGAGCAACAACTTCACGCCATCTCTGAGCGTATTCCTTGAAGCTTTCTCTATCCTTTTGAGTCATGGCCCGGAGTTGATCTTTGTCGGGAGCCATATCCAGATTGTACTTATACTGTTTGACGAAGGCCTCTCTGAGGTCACGAAAAGTACGAATCTCTGAACTGCCCAAGTTCATGTACCATTTGAGTGCAGCACCAGTCAGGCTGTCTTGAAAATAATGAATGAGCAATTGTTGATTATCAGTCTGAGTTGACATTCTTCGAGCGTACATCACGAGATGACTTTTTGGGCATGAATTCCCTTTGTACTTCTCAAACTCTGGTACTTTGAATTTGTGAGGAATCTTAACATTTGGAATCAGACAGAGGTCTGCGGCATTCTTTCCAAATAGACCTTGTCCTCGGAGAGTCTTAAGTTCCTTCTGCATTTGCAAAAACTGTTCCTGGAACTCGTCCAATCTTTCATACACGCCAGCATCCTCACTTGGAGTGTGATGATATACTTGTCCGCCCGATGGAGGAAAAGTATGCATAATCGGTCATGGAGAAGCCATGACAGCAGATCTTGGAATCTCAGCATTCTGTTGTGTGAAACCCATTGCCGTTGCTCTTGGAACTTCAATTTCCAGAGGTTTGTAACCCTCCAGTGGACGCATGTCCATGGTGACTTTTGGAGCTTCAAAAGCTGGAGGTATGTACCCTTCTGGAGTAAAGTTATACGGCATGCCCCAAGGTCGATCGGGCGGCATGGTATACTGAGGAATAGGAGTAGAAACAATCTCGGAAACTACAGTCCTTTGTGGTTCTTCTGGCGTTGGTTGATTCTGCGCAACTACCAGGGCTTCTACCATACTATTGAGCCTTTCAACAGTACCCTTAAGAGTATTAATCTCTTCTCTGAGTTCTTCATTCTCTTGCTCAAAGTCTTCCATTCTTTTCTTGCGACTTGAACGAGTGTTGTATGGATGAGACAGCTTGAAAGTCTCGGTTCACCTCCTTCTCCTCCTCTCTTTCTGGAGAAAGGAAAGTGACTATTAGATCCGCGACAATTCTCGTGTCAGTGCGTACGACTAAAGCAATGCATGATGTGTAATTAAGTTATATTTTTCAAGGAAACACCATAATTACATTATGAAACATCAAACTTTTATAAATTAAGCGAAAACGCCGTTTTTACACACTTTGAAAAAAAAGGAAATACAGAGAAACTGAGAGAAAGGACTCTAAAACTTTGATGAAGAGCCGACTTCACGTTCTAACATTTTCTTCTGTTTCTTGAGCTGAGCGTTCTCTGACGTGAGCTGATCGATGATCCAGGAAGCGGGAGGAATATGATGAGAAAGCGATGATTGTGTCACTTGTCGATCGAGTACTTCAAGTAACTCATTCTTCCTTCTTAGGATGCTCTGAATCTCAACGTTTTCCGTGTTGACAATTCGATACTTGTTTCTCCAAGCATTCCTTTCTTGGCATACCTTGTTTAATGCCGCTTGCAGTTTTTCAACATCGGTGGAGAAAAGGTAAATTGGTTCCCTTAGGGGAATAGGTTCTTGATGTTGATATGGCATCCTGAGCTTGAATGCTCTGACGCGCACCCATTGAAGGTAAGGATCCAGGGAGATGCAAAGATGTTTTCCTAACAATCTTCTCCCTTTTGTGTGAACAAGACGCCAGGCTTGGACAATTTCTTTCTTCAGCATGTTACCATGATCGTCGATGTTCTTGAAGAACAGACCCTCCAATTGGATACTACTTGGAATATTTTTCATAGGATAACCGTATTGACGACGGGCTAAAGCTGGATTATAGCTGATTCCTCCCTTAGTTCCAATAAGGGGTACGTTGGGATAATTTCCACAACTGAAGATGATCTTGGTTTCATCGTTGTCAGGACTACACCAATCAATGTCCGAATGAGTGAGAGACATGATTTTCTGTGACAAGAAAAGGCCATCCCTCATGTTCCAGAAAGTGCTAAACTTTGGCAGGTGCGAGACGAACCATTCGTATAACAACGGTACGCAGCATGTGATTAATCCTCCTCGCTGCAGGTTTCTTGAATGCACGGAGTGATAAGCATCCGCAAGCAAGGTTGGAACTGGATTTCCAATCAAAAAGATCTTAATTGCGTTGATGTCGAAGAAATCGTTAATGTTAGGAAACAAAAACAATCCGTAGATAAGCAAAGCCAAGATTTCCTCAAAAGCACTCATATCTTGGATGCTGACGAAATACCGAGCTTGATCAAACAAGAACTTGGAGGGCAATCCTTAAATTCCTCCTCTACTCACCATATGAGTTCTGATGTCGACTATGTTCAAAGGAGTAGTTGCAGCAATGATAATATCGTCAGGATTCTTTTCCAAACCGGAGTACGGGTCTTGCGCGTACACGGGTACTCCAATTAGACGAGAGTACTCCTCCAACGTGGGCATGAGTTGATAATCTGGAAAGGTGAAACAGTGATACGTTGGATCGTAAAACTGTACCAAAGAAGGAAGGATTCCATCCATAATGTTAGTGTTGAGAAGAGGCAGAAGTTTTCCGTACTTCTCCTTGAAATCCTGGGGGTTGACCACCAGTTTTCCGAGCTTTTCCAATTCCTCGACCTTAGGAATTTTGAAGGTGTATTTCCTATCTCTCTTTCTTCTGTAATCCATGGTATAGATCCTTAAGTCCTTTCTCCGTTTCTCTCTTTATCTGAAGTTCAAAACGTCCGTTATTTAGTTTCCTTGAAAAATGACTCGAAAAAGACTCTCTTTTTTTTGTTTTAATTATTATGATGAATGATGCATGAATGCACACACAAGAGTTTTAAACAAACATGGCGTAGAAGGGTATAGTGGTCATGAAGTCACAACGCAAACCTCGCCCCAATGGTAAACTAAGGATAAGGATTTTTGTACCTGTAAAACGGGTTCTAGGGGTCTTAGAGTTTTTGCTCAACCTTAAAGATACGTTGATTGGTATCTATAAGAGAGTTTTCTCCGAGTGTAGTATCTGCGTGACAATTACTTCCGTAATCACCGCTCTACGTCCTAAGAAAGGCTTTAAGTTGGGTTAATGTGTTTCTAGGTCCTCCTGGTACAAATCAGTCTCAGAATGCATTGGCGCAGTTAATCACAACCAGCCAGGCAAATCCCAAGAGTAGATTTGGAAACCAAGATTAGAGGGCCTTCACCGAGAAGACATCATCCATCCTATCTTATGTTGCACTCAAATCCGGGTATAGGATTTCTCACCACAAGGGGGAATCAAGCCCTTTCCCGATACAGAATAAACAAAATAAACAAATATAAATGCAACAAACACATGAAATGACACAGAGGTTAGGCAGGACCTCTCTTGTTTGAGGTGGAATTTGGCATCCCTAATTCCTCATTGGGGCTGGACCAGCAACAGGTCAACCATTGGTTTGGATGAAAAACCAAGGTTTTTAACACTTATATCCCCAGCAGAGTCGCCATTTTTCTGTGGTGTCGTTTTTTTTACCTCCCCGTTTCACTTGGGAGGACGGCACACTACACCCTTCACGCGAAATTTGGAAGGAGAATGCGCCCGGGGTGGGATGAATTTTGTTTCAGTTCTTCCTACGATATCACACGAACTTTCTTATTTTCCTACGAGTAGGAAAGGGAAAAAAAGATCTCAACTAAACCCTAGGAGTTTGCTAAGTGTGGGGATTTCACCTAGACTAGAAATTCTGGAGTTCGGGGGGTCGGTTATACATAGGGAAGAGTTTAAGCACCCTACATATCCATAGTACTCTACGGGAACCTTCTCTGTGTCATTGTGTTTGTGTTTGTTGCTAATGATTGGGAAAGTTTCTCCTTTGTGTTAGGAGAGAGAGTTGAATTGATTTAAAAAAAACAGACAGACAGACAGACAAACTGACTATTTTTGGTATTCTAATAGCTCGCTGAGATTCCTTGTGAACCTCATGCCTACATATCCCTAGTGGAAGTCAGAGCTTAATGTAGTTCAGGGAACTAACTAGGGAAATGAATTATTTTTGTGCCTTGCTTGAAGCTCAAGGTTGAAGCTTTGAATTAAATCTCTGTTTACAGTAAAGTGACATGAAGTCATCTTTATAGAGAAGTATTTCTACTAATCCACCACAAACATTAAAAGAGTGACAGAATAATTGGATTCATTTCATTCAAGAGGGGGACCTTACTTGTTTATGTGCAAGTGTACTAGTCAATTGAGTCTTGAATGAAAGAAAGATGCTCATCCAAATTAGGGAAAGTTAATCACATGTCTGGGTTTTACTGCCAGCTCATGCCTTTCAAAATCCTAAATGGGAGACTTGATTAAAATAAAAATGAAATGTAACGTTTGTTTGTATGAGTGTGGTAGAATAGTAAAAATATCTCTCTATAGAGATGAACTATGTCTATCTACTGTATAAAAGATTTAACTTTAGCTGCTTGCATGAGGCCCAAGCTTGAGGCTTTTTGATTGTTTTTATTGACTCTGGGAGATAACTCTACTGGGGGTTAATTACAGGGAATTTGTGTTCTGTACAAAGCCCGGAATTGAGGCTGATTCTAATTGGAGAGTGTTTATTTGATGAATTTTATTTGGTGTTCTATACAAAGCCCAGAATTGTGGCTGACTCTACTTAAGGAGACTTTATTTGTGTGCCTTGTATGAAGCCCAAGGTTGTGGCTGACTGCTAAGGATAACTGAGTTTTTCAAGACTATGAATGACTCTGTTTTGTGTGCCTTGTACAAAGCCCAAGGTTGTGGCTGACTCTTAACTGTGAAAGTTATTTGATTTGTGCCTTGTATGAAGCTCAAGGTTGTGGCTACTCTAGCTAGGGGAAAGATTATTTTCTGCCTTGTACAAAGCCCAAGGTTGTGGCAGACTCTTAAAGAAAACTGATTATGGAAGACTCTATGAGGAAAAGATCCTTGAGGTTAGGAATCTTTGACACAGGTGTATGGTTTATCTACCTTGTACAAAGCCCAAGGTTGTGGCTACTAAAATGAAGGACTCACTGAGGGAGTTTTATTCTGCTAGAGGTTTTAATAAACTAATTTATTTTTTATGTTTTTTGGAAGCTAACCCTTTCTAGGGATTTTGACTCAGCTGGAGAAATTGTCTGTTAAAAGACTGGATTTTTGGAGGCTAACCCTTTCCAGGGGTTTTGACTCTTTTGGGGAATTTATCTCTTAAAGGAATGAGTCTTTGTTAAAATGATAGATTGATTTGGAGGCTGACCCTTTCCAGGGTTTTTGTTAAAATGAATGGCAGAAAGATTATCTAGTGGAGACTTCTTGTTTTAAAGCCCAAGATAAAGGCTGACTCTTGCTGAAGACAAGCAAATATGGATCCTAGACTCTGCTAAGGAAGATTGATGAAGATAAGGGTGACAGAGACTGTCCATGTCTCTCATTCCAAAAGTGTACTCAATATGAGATTGAGACAATCTTAGCTTGTTTAAAGTCTGGTTTAAAGAATGGAAGAAAACTCACCAGGATAGGCTAAGATGTAACTAAAGACCTGTTCCTATGTTTATAAGAAACCTGATGGGTCCTTGTATACAAGCTCAAGAGGAAGCTGGAAATGCTTTTAAGAAGCCTGTGGGTCCTTGTACAAAGCCCAAGAGGAGGCTAATCGAGGGTCATCGAGGGTTCTTGTTATAGCACAAGAGAAAGCTATGAAGTTTTGAACTTATTTTGGCTCTAAGCAAATGGGTAAGAGGTTTCACCGGGAATAATTCCTCTTTGGGTGGATGTGTTCTAGTTTTTGTTCTAAGGCTTTTGCCAAGATGTTTCACCGGGAATAATTCATCTTGGGGGTTTGAACTACAGATCTCTAATTAGGAAAGAGCCTTCACCGGGAAGACATTCTCAATCCTAGGCCATATTCCTATAATATATATATAGTTTAACTGCCCTAAGGTTTACACTCAAACGTAGTTCTAAACAATATATAAACAGTTCTATATTTGACAGTAATTTTAGTAAAGACTGAAAATTGAAAGCTTGTAAAGCCTAACCTGGATGGAGTGGAGGCCTCTGAAGAAGTATGTACAAAGCCTCAACAACATTTTTTTGTTGTTTTGTTGATAACAGTTTAATATTTATTATAAACAATTAAGGGTTTTGAAAACAGAAGAAGTGAAGATGGACATAGGTCACATAGGTATCTGAAGAGTTTCACCGGGAATAATGCCCTTCAAATACCAGAAGAATGTTTTGAAAACAGAAAGAAGATTTTGTAAATACAGTTTTTGAAAACAAACTATGAAAAGAAAAAGGTGTTGGGTCTTACACTCTAATAGAGGCCCAGTTGTTTATAGTACTGGTTATAAAAACAGTTAAAAAAAGATTAACAAATGAGAAAAAAAATGGATGGGACTTACACTCTATTAGAGGCCCAAAAAGATTTACTGTTTAAAAGAAACAGTTGTTTAAAAGAGATTGAAATATCTTTGTGATTTGACAAAAGTCAACCTAATTGAGGTAAAGACAAAATCTATACCTAATTAAGACCTAAATGATTAGGGTTTTATCATAAAAATCATTTATAAAAAATAATTAGGGTTAAAACAAATGAAAGTGTATTAAAAGTATTTTAGAAAATACATCAATTTAAACCTAATAAAAATACATGAAATAAATAATATTTTTGTGATTTTTTTGATTATTCATAAAATAGATATATTAAATGACAAGTGTGTGAAAAATGAAGTGAAAATGATTTAATTTGATAGCTTAAATAATCATGTGAAATTGTGAAGAAAATAAGTGAGAAAAGTGATAAAAAAAATAAGGATTGTCTCCACCAAGGCTTGAACTCACGCTCCCATGGTTACCACAAAAAACAAAGCCAACTGAGCTACACGCTCAGTGTGACTAAAGAGGGACTCCATATGGTTATAAGTGAAACACGCGCATTTAAAATAAAAAGAGAACAAAAGGTCTGAGGGGGGGATCGAACCCCAGACCTAAGGCATAAGAGTGTGAGAAGCGCATGTAACCGAGTGAGTTGAACGATTTAGTCGTTCAAAACACACTTCCATATGATTATATTTTAAACTTTCTTCTGAGATTCAAAAAAAACGCGCGCAAAGCAACTTCATCTTCAACCTCACGATTTCAATTTCTGGAAATCCTATCTCTCTCAATTCTCAACTAAATTCAAAGATGTAAAGATGGATTTTGCTCGTTTTTGGACGAGGATCATGACGGTGTCCTTTAATTTCATTAATTCTAAACGTAACATAAAATTTGCAAGCATGAACACTAAGAACCCTAAAACTGAAATTAAACAAGAAATACTATATATGCATGATTTGATGCAATTGATTGAGGGTTAATGATCTATGAAGGTGCAGAAACCAATTGGTAACTTCATTTTAAATTTATCATGCGTGAATCATAGAGTTTGAAGCTTTTGAAACTTACCTGAAAAATGAAGATTTGGCTCTGATCAAAGTGTGTTGCAGAGTTGTTGCAACGATCCAGATAGCTTCAGTGATCCTCCTGGAAGGTGTTGAGATGCTTAACTTGGATTGAAAGTGCCCAGAACCTCTTGCTCGACCCCAACTGCAACAGCTCCAAGTGAGAGGTGAAGATGATGATTCTCCATGTACAGAAGTGTTTCAGAGGTTTGGATCACCTCTAAATGACTCCCCTAAGATGTTTGAATACTTAATTCCAAAGGAAGAGCTTTGGTTTGAAGAATCCGAGTCTTCTTGCGAAAGAACCTTTGAAAACCTTAAGTAAGAAGAAAGAAGAGGGAAAGCAAGAATTCTGTTGCTTTGGTGTGTTTAATTACTGAGGTATGCTCTCTTATTTATAGGCAAATGATGCTGAGCAATTGGAGATAGTAAGCTTGCTTAGTGAAGTCATTTTGGTTTCTTAAGCATGAAGAAAGTTTGAAAATATCACATATGCAATGATGGATTTTAGAGCTAGCTTCCCCAACCATTGATCTTGTATGATCCTAGGCGACAATTCTGATGCAGAGGAGAGTTCTAATTGGCCTAGAAGAAGATTCCTTGATGATTCACCAATATTCCATTTTGTAACGATTACTTAATCACATGGCATTGAATTTTTGAATATTCTTCAATCTCTTTGAAATGATGCATTTGATCCTCTCCTATCCTCTATGATGATTCTGAAGTTTAGAGGTATCAATTGGTGTAGGCAATTGCATAAAATTGCAAGTTTCAAAACTTGGCATGACCTATAATTTCACTGCATGAGGCCAACTTTGAACAAGCATAACTCCTAGCTCAAAATGAATTTGGAGAAGGTTGAGCACAATTTGGAAAGACCTAAACATCTAATTCAAATCATTAGTTTGAGGTTTCTTCAAAGTCATTTGGGAAAATTGTGAAAAATGAGCCCAAAGTTGGATGAAAACTAGGTTAAAAACACTTAGAAAAATTTCTAAGTTTTTATAACCTAAAGCTTAAAAATTCCAAATCTCTTAAATTATTGATTTCTTGAAAAAAGTTGCATTGTAAGATGTTGTTTTATTTCGCAAGATCTACAACTTTCATGTTGGAAGTTTTTTGAGTTGTGTAGGTGAAATTTTGAGTTCCCACAATGCCCTCAAAAACCCTAATTCCCGACTTTTTGCTCCTTAATGAATCTCTTTGAATTTCTTTGGTCAAATGACTTTAATAACCATATATTGATGATATTGATCTTTAAAAGTCATGGTTTGACCAAAAGTTTTAAAAGTCAAAGGTGATCTTATACAGTTGACTTTTTCCAGATAAAGTGAGATTTTGGACTTTTGTGTGGAATCAAGATCTTCTCCTCAAATGAGTGATGTAAATGGATTATATTGAGGTCATAGAAGTCCTTGAACCATGTCTTGAGTTTTGGATCGATGCCCTGATTAAAAGTCAACCTTCCAGGTGAATTAGGTCAAAAACCCTAATTGTCGACCAGGTGAAATTGATGACTGTGGATCTTAAATTGGAGTGTAATGCCCAATGGATATTGTTATATGGATCATTTGAAGATGATTGAAGTCTTTAGTAGAGGCCTTGGACCTTTTTAGGGTTTCCCAAAGGTAATCCCTGATTCTAGTCCTTGATGAGCTCAAAACCCTGGACTGGTGAGGTAAGCAATCCTGAGTCCAAGTGATGGGTATCTATTCAATCATAGGTGAATAGAAATGAAGCTTTTGAGTCCCATGATTGTGTTAGAGACTAATTATTCTATTGATTGATCCTTTGTCTGAGTTCCTTTACTTCTGACCATCCTCGATTAAATACCAGATGAAGAAGTGACTGCTCTTGGGCATTTGTTTTGATTTGATGAAAAGCCTGAAGATATGACATCTCAGGGGGGGTCAAAAATTAGGGTTTGACAGTACTTCGAGAGAGCCTTCGATTGCTTCGTGTTCCACTTTATTTGTGGGACACAAATTCGATTCCGGTGCGATTGATTTGCATCGTGTCCCACTTTATTTGTGGGACAAGAACTTATTCCCGATGCGATTCACCTGATCTCTCATTCATTGAGATGTATATTCCTGTATTGTCTGGCTTGTGTTTCTCTTGCAGGCTGCTTATGTGGTTGTGTTTGATATGCACCACAAAGCGGTTGTGATTTATTTTCACACTTCATCGCTTTGACGCTTATGCTGGACTCCTGGCTTTGCTGGATGTTAGCTTACGCGAAGTATATTGGACTTCTTTGCTTACGCTTTCAAGCTCACTGCGGATTTTCTATCCGCTCGGTATCTCCTGGTCCCTTTTACTCTTTCGTGTACCATATCTTTCCATGAGAAGTAGGGTAGGCATGCAGCATCATTTTAAACATGAGAAGTAGGGTAGAGATTCATCTGGCCAAGCCCTCGAAAGAGGCTCTATTTTTGTTGGTGTGTTTACATTTGTGCTTTGCGGCAGGGAGTTACGGTGTAATAAGTCCTATATGGCACTCCGTTAAGTCCTCATGGAAGGCACGCAAAAAGGGTTAGCAATATACCCCCCACTCTCATCGAGTTCGTTCAGTAAGCGCACGCTACATGTTGTTTGCTTCTGAACCAACAAAAGATCTTTATTATCGAGTATGTCAGGAAAAGGGTTCATGCAGTCGGAACCCCGCATTTCTTATAGCTCGCGTCGCTCGACATTGATGCTCGGTGTACGCACGCACCGTTTTCCTTTTAGATCCGTGACGGCTTGGTTGCTGAGAGGGACCCGCTCCTCTTGTCTATGGCTCGATCATTTTTGCGAGGTCTAATGCTTGGTTGACTCGGGTGATTCGTGTAACACCCCGTTAATTCTTGTTATTAATTTAATTATTTTTCTTTAATTAAATTATAAGAATTAATAATTTTTGGGAATTATGTGGAAAATGATGAAATAGTTGGTTTGGGCTAGAGTGGTGATTAGCAGAAGGGGGGGTGTTAGCTAAGCAAGCCCATTATAATATTTATTTTATTTTTCATAAAATAAAAGGATTTGGGAAAAGAGGAAGTGGAAGCAAAGGAGTCAGAGTCTGAGAAAGGAAGAACACGTGAAAGTGAGAAGAGCCAAAGGGGGAGAAGAACTTTGAAGATTCGACTCTGAGGTAAGGGGGGATTCTTCAGGTTAGTAATCCTTATGCGATTATAGGTAGTATGATTGATTAGGATTATTGTCTAGTTCAATCGTACGTGTCGGGTTTGGGAATTTTGTTAGGTTTTGATGAATTTGTATGAATTACATGATTCTGTTAATACTCATGATATATGCTGTTAATACTTGGATAAAACTTGTCTGAAATGTGTGATGATGTGAAAATTGATGGTATTTGTGTGCTATGTTCGTATGTACCTGAAATTGGGGAATGGGATAGGGTAAATGCTGTCAAAATGGTGAATTTGGCTGTGCAGGTACGTAGGAACCGGTTCCCATGTGGGACGAACCGGTTCCCCCTTATAAAAACAGAGCATGTGGATTCTGGGTAGCTGGGAACCGGTTCCCAGGTAGGGACAACCCGGTTCCCCATAGTAAAAATCAGAGGCGTGATTTTGGATGCAGCCAGGAACCGGTTCCCATGTGGGACGAACCGGGTTCTGCAGCATATTTTATAAAAATGTTTTATTTTCAAAAACCCATAACTTTTGATCCGAGTATCCGATTTATGTGCCGTTTTGGGCGTTGCGAAGCTAATGAGATGCTTTATCTGATGAAGTAATAATACGGGCAGTGGCCGACTTATTTATTTATTCAATTAAATTATTGTTGAATTGGATTGAGGTGGCAATTAACATTAATGTGATGTGTATGTTATTGTGATGATGTGGTGTATGTTGTGAATGATTGAATGATGCTTATACATGTACATACTTGTTATGATGTTATTGGTAAGAGGTGATAAGCGATGTTAAGCATCGGAATGATGATGATGTATGATGATGTGAGTATGTGTCATGTGTGCATTATTCATAAATCATTTGCATTGGAAGGCTAATTCCCATTGTGCGGAGATTAGCGGGAAGTCATCGTGTGCCCATGTGGGGTGTGAGCGATGAGGCAGTAGTCGTGTGCCCATGTGGGGTGTGAGCGACTAGAGGGAAGTATCAAAGAGAGAAGTCCTGTGATGTGATTCACGAATCTTGGTACCACATGCACGAGTGTCAGTCCATTCATTGCATTATAGCTTGATATAATTGGATGATTATGTGGTGTGATAGAAGATGCTCATGTGCTGATATTTGCCTGTTATAATAATTTCCGATTATAAGTATGTTGAATGGATGCTAATTTCTATGAGATCTTATTGCTTATGATTGTATAATGGTTATTAATTCGAATGAAACTCACCCTTACTTTGATGATTTCAGATTAAGGATGGAGAGGCGTCTTGATTGGGTGAAGATAGCTTGTAGGCTAGCCCGTAGTTCGTGTCGAGTCATGCTCTGATTGTAACACTGGGATCGATTAGTCTAGCGTTACTTGTTATACTTTGTTGCCTTTTTGGCTATGGATTATGTATTGAGTATTTGTGTGGAGTTGCTTCCTAATACTGTTGAATTAAGTTCCGCTGTGCTAAACACTTGTTTGATATTGGTTAATTTCTAATAAAGCATGACAATCGACTTGATGTTTTTATTTATTTAATAATTGTAGCATCCTTGATGTGTTATTACTCTGATAATATTATATTTTCTGCGGGGGTTTAGAAGGGTGTTACAATAGTGGTATCAGAGCATAGTCGGTCGTTAGAGTCAGAGTCTTAGTGTCAGTGTTCCCTTGTATGCGACTAGTGTAAGGTAAACACTGTCGATACTTTTATTCTGATGAGACTGTTTTGTGATTGAGCAGAACAATGGCTGGAAGAGGTGGAAGGAACGATGACGCTATCGCGGAGGCTCTAGGCATGATTGCTGGTGTACTGGGAGGGAACGCTAATGGAACTGCGATTGATGCTGACAGGCAGTTGAACAGCTTTCAGAGGAACAATCCTCCACTGTTCAAAGTGTTAGAACAAGATTTGTTCTGATCAATTATCTTAGTTTTGATGATAACAATAATATGAATTTTGCTTAAGATAATATGGTACTCTAATCCAATGCAATTTCCTTTTCAGGAAATATATAAAGAGTATGCATAATTCAGCGCTCAGAAGCTTTGTCTCAAGGGTTCAGCATGCAACATCAGAACATGGTCTGGCAAGACATCAGAAGATGGTCGAAGCAGAATCAGAACATGGGTCTATGGAAGCATCAGAAGAACATGAGATCAGAAGCACTGAAGTTCTGATGGTATCACGCTCAGAAGCACTTCAAGGTCAGAAGATCAGAAGATGCTATGCACCAAGCTGTTTGACTCTGATGATATTCAAACGTTGTATTCACAAACATCAGATCAGAAGGAAGTACAAGTGGCAGGCTACGCTGACTGACAAAAGGAACGTTAAAAGCTATTAAAGGCTACGTCAGTAGACACAGCGTGAACAAGGCTCGAGGTAGTTGACAAAAGCGTATAACATTAAATGCGATGCTGTACGGAACACGCAAAGCATTAAATGCACTCAACGGTCATCTTCTCCAACGCCTATAAATATGAAGTTCTGATGAGAAGCAAGGTTAACGATTCTGCACAAAACAACTCATATTAACTTGCTGAAACGTTGTTCAATTCAAAGCTCAGAATCTTCATCTTCATCAAAGCTCACTACATTGCTGTTGTAATATATTAGTGAGATTAAGCTTAAACGTTAAGAGAAATATCACAGTTTGTGATTATAGCTTTTTAAGAAGCAATTGTAATACTCTTAGAATTGATTACATTAAGTTGTAAGGAACTAGAGTGATCGTGTGGATCAGTATACTCTAGGAAGTCTTAGAGGTTATCTAAGCAGGTTGTAACTAGAGTGATCGTGTGGATCAGAATACTCTAGAAAAGTCTTAGAGGGTATCTAAGCAGTTGTTCCTGGAGTGATCAGTGTGTGATCAGAAGACTCTGGAAGACTTAGTTGCTGACTAAGTGGAGAACCATTGTAATCCGTGCGATTAGTGGATTAAATCCTCAGTTGAGGTAAATCATCTCTGCGGGGGTGGACTGGAGTAGTTTAGTTAACAACGAACCAGGATAAAAATAACTGTGCAATTTATTTTTATCTGTCAAGTTTTTAAAGCTACACTTATTCAAACCCCCCCTTTCTAAGTGTTTTTCTATCCTTCAATTGGCATCAGAGCGCCGGTTCTAAGGTGCAAGCACTTAACCGTGTTTAGAAAAGATTCAGGAAGAGAAAAACGCTTCAGTAAAAGATGGCTGGTGAAATTGAAAAGTCTACACCTGCATCTACATCTGGCTCTGCTGAGCAACACAACGGTAACAATGATTATACTAGACCGCCGGTATTTGATGGTGAAAACTTTGAATACTGGAAAGATAAACTGGAAAGTTACTTTCTTGGTCTAGATGGTGATCTATGGGATCTTCTGATGGATGGTTACAAACATCCAGTAAATGCCAGTGGCGTAAAGCTGACAAGGCAAGAAATGAATGATGATCAGAAGAAGCTTTTCAGGAATCATCATAAATGCAGAACTGTTTTGCTGAATGCTATCTCTCATGCTGAGTATGAGAAGATATCTAACAGGGAAACGACCTATGACATATATGAGTCCTTGAAAATGACTCATGAAGGAAATGCTCAAGTCAAGGAGACTAAAGCTCTCGCTTTAATCCAAAAGTATGAAGCCTTCAAGATGGAGGATGATGAAGACATTGAAAAGATGTTTTCAAGATTTCAAACTCTTACTGCTGGATTGAGAGTTCTTGACAAGGGATACACCAAGGCTGATCACGTAAAGAAGATCATCAGAAGCTTACCCAGAAGATGGGGTCCTATGGTGACTGCATTCAAGATTGCAAAGAATCTGAATGAAGTCTCTCTGGAAGAGCTTATCAGTGCCTTGAGGAGTCATGAAATAGAGCTGGACGCAAATGAGCCTCAAAAGAAAGGTAAGTCTATTGCATTAAAATCCAATATCAAGAAATGCACTAACGCTTTTCAGGCTAGAGAAGAAGATCCTGAAGAATCAGAATCTGAAGAAGAAGATGAACTGTCCTTGATCTCCAGAAGGCTAAATCAACTCTGGAAGAACAAGCAAAGGAAGTTCAGAGGCTTCAGAAGTTCAAAGAAATTTGAACGTGGAGAATCTTCTGATGACAGAAGATTTGACAAGAAGAAGGTCATGTGTTATGAATGCAATGAGCCTGGACACTTCAAGAATGAATGTCCAAAACTTCAGAAGGAAAATCCCAAGAAGAAGTTTCATAAGAAGAAAGGTCTTATGGCAACCTGGGATGAATCAGAAGATGATTCAGACTCTAAAGATGAGCAGGCTAACTGTGCGCTGATGGCGACAGAAGATGACGGATCAGAATCTACATCAGAATCAGATTCTGAAGAGGTATTTTCTGAACTTACTAGAGATGAGTTAGTTTCCGGTCTAACAGAACTTCTGGAATTCAAGTCTCAGATTAGTCTCAAATACAAAAAGCTGAAAAAGCTATTTGAATTTGAAACAAAGAAGCTTGATTTGGAGAATGCTGAATTAAAAGAAAAACTTTTAAAATTATCCAATAATGTTGGATCTCCTTCTGATTCAGAAAAATCCACTCCTAGTCTAAACCATATTCTGAAATAATATGATTTAAGTTTCAGGAAGTTCTTATCTAGAAGTATTGGCAGAAGTCAGCTAGCTTCTATGATATATGTTGTGTCTGGAAACAAAAGAGTTGGCATTGGTTTTGAAGGTGAAACCCCATACAAACTTGAACCTGTTGATGAAATGAAATTCACATACAAGCCATTGTATGATCAGTTCAAGTATGGCCACTCCCATGATATTAGGCACACTTCACATGCTCAAAGTTTTCACATAACACACACCAAAAAGCATGTGACACAACCTAGGAAATATCATGAAACTCACATTAAGAATTATCATGCTGTTCCTTCTATTGCTTACAATGTTAAACCCAAGTTCAATCAGAACTTGAGAAAATCTAACAAGAAAGGACCCAAGAAGATGTGGGTACCTAAGGATAAGATTATTCCTATTGCAGATATCCTTGGCTGCAAAAAGGACAAAGCACAACATGTCATGGTACCTGGACTCTGGATGCTCACGACACATGACAGGAAGAAGGTCTATGTTCCAAGACCTGGTGCTTAAGTCTGGAGGAGAAGTCAAGTTTGGAGGAGATCAGAAGGGCAAGATAATTGGCTCTGGAACTATAAAGTCTGGTAACTCTCCTTCCATTTCTAATGTACTTCTTGTAGAAGGATTAACACATAACCTCTTATCTATCAGTCAATTGAGTGACAATGGTTATGATATAATCTTTAATCAAAAGTCTTGCAAGGCTGTAAATCAGAAGGATGGCTCAATCCTATTTACAGGCAAGAGGAAGAACAACATTTATAAGACAGATCTGCAAGATCTTATGAGTCAGAAGGTGACTTGTCTTATGTCTGTTTCTGAAGAGCAGTGGGTCTGGCACAGAAGATTAGGTCATGCTAGTTTGAGAAAGATTTCTCAGATTAACAAACTGGATCTTGTCAGAGGACTCCCTAATCTGAAATTCAAATCAGATGCTCTTTGTGAAGCATGTCAGAAGGGCAAGTTTTCCAAACCTGCATTCAAGTCCAAGAATGTTGTTTCTACCTCAAGGCCATTAGAACTCTTGCACATTGATCTGTTTGGTCCAGTCAAAACAGCATCTGTCAGAGGGAAGAAATATGGATTAGTCATCGTAGATGATTATAGCCGCTGGACGTGGGTAAAATTCTTGAAACACAAGGATGAGACTCATTCAGTGTTCTTTGACTTCTGCATTCAGATTCAATCTGAAAAAGAGTGTAAAATCATAAAGGTCAGAAGTGATCATGGTGGTGAATTTGAGAACAGATCCTTTGAAGAATTCTTCAAAGAAAATGGTATTGCCCATGATTTCTCTTGTCCTAGAACTCCACAGCAAAATGGAGTTGTAGAACGAAAGAATAGGACTCTGCAAGAAATGGCCAGAACCATGATCAATGAAACCAATATGGCTAAGCATTTCTGGGCAGAAGCAATAAACACTGCATGCTATATTTAGAATAGAATCTCTATCAGACCTATTCTAAATAAGACTCCTTATGAATTGTGGAAGAATAAAAAGCCCAACATTTCATATTTCCATCCTTTTGGATGTGTATGCTTTATTCTGAACACTAAAGATCATCTTGGTAAGTTTGATTCCAAAGCACAAAAATGTTTCCTTCTTGGATATTCTGAACGCTCAAAAGGCTACAGAGTATACAATACTGAAACATTGATTGTGGAAGAATCAATCAATATCAGGTTTGATGATAAGCTTGGTTCTGAAAAACCAAAGCAGTTTGATAATTTTGCAGATTGTGATATTGATATATCAGAAGTTGTTGAGCCATGAAGCAACGCGTCAGAAGCAGAGCTTCTCGGAAGCAAAGAATCGGAAGATCAAGTATCAGCTTCTCTGGAGAATCTAAGCATTTCTGAAGAACCATCTGTCAGAAGATCATCCAGACTCACTTCTGGTCATTCAGAAGATGTCATTCTTGGAAAGAAGGATGATCCAATCAGAACAAGAGCATTCCTTAAGAACAATGCAGACTGTCAATTAGGTCTTGTATCTTTGATCGAGCCAACTTCTGTTGATCATGCTCTAGAAGATCCAGACTGGATAATTGCTATGCAAGAAGAACTGAATCAGTTTACAAGGAATGATGTTTGGGATCTTGTTCCTAGACCAGATGGATTCAATATAATCGGTACAAAATGGGTCTTCAGAAACAAGCTCAGTGAGAAAGGTGAAGTGGTAAGGAACAAAGCCAGACTGGTGGCTCAGGGTTATAGTCAGCAAGAAGGGATTGACTATACAGAAACCTTTGCACCAGTGGCCAGGTTAGAATCTATTCGTCTATTAATTTCATTTGCCACTCAACATAACATCACTCTCTATCAGATGGATGTTAAGAGTGCCTTCTTAAATGGTTATATAGATGAAGAAGTTTATGTCCATCAACCTCCTGGTTTTGAAGACTCCATGTCTCCTAATCATGTTTTTAAACTAAAGAAATCGTTGTATGGATTGAAACAAGCTCCCAGAGCTTGGTATGAACGCTTAAGTTCTTTCCTTCTGGATAATGGTTTCACTAGAGGAAAAGTGGACACTACTCTCTTTTGTAAAACATTTAAAAGGGATATTTTAATTTGTCAAATATATGTAGATGATATTATTTTTGGAACATCTAATGCTACACTTGGAAAGGAGTTTGCTGAGTCTATGCAGGCTGAGTTTGAAATGAGCATGATGGGAGAACTCAAGTATTTCCTTGGAATACAAATAAATCAAACATCAGAAGGAACGTATGTTCACCAAACCAAGTATGTGAAGGAACTTCTGAAGAAGTTTAATCTTCTAGACTGCAAAGAAGCCAAAACTCCTATGCATCCAACATGCATCCTAGGTAAGGATGAGGTAAGTAAGAAGGTAGATCAGAAGTTATACAGAGGTATGATTGGATCTCTTCTATATTTGACTGCTTCTAGACCTGACATTCTGTTCAGTGTTTGTTTGTGTGCTAGATTCCAATCAGATCCTAGAGAATCTCATTTAACTGTTGTTAAGAGAATTCTAAGGTATCTGAAAGGTACTACTAATGTTGGCTTAGTTTACAGAAAATCTAAAGAATACAACTTAGTAGGATTCTGCGATGCTGACTATGCTGGAGACAGAATTGAAAGAAAGAGTACTTCAGGAAGTTGCCAATTTCTTGGAAGTCATTTGATCTCCTGGTACAGCAAGAAGCAAGCAACTATTGCTCTATCAACAACAGAAGCAGAATATGTCGCTGCTGCTGGTTGCAGTACACAGATGCTCTGGATGAAGAGTCAGTTAGAAGATTATCAGATATATGAGAGTAACATTCCTATATTCTGTGATAATACTTCTGCTATATGTTTATCTAAGAATCCTATTCTTCATTCAAAGGCTAAACATATTGAGATTAAACATCATTTCATAAGGGACTATGTTCAGAAGGGTGTTATATCTTTAAACTTTGTGGATACAGACCATCAATGGGCTGACATCTTTACAAAACCCCTGGCTGAAGATAGGTTTAAGTTCATTCTGAAGAACATCAGTATGGATTTATGCCCAGAATGAGAAGATGAGAAGTTCTTATGTATGAGTATCTTCTGAAATGAAAGTGGATTATTTTTTTCAGAAGTTCTGTTTGAAATCTTTTAGAAATTATGATTCGGTTATTACTAACGTTTCATTGTCTAAGTTGATTCAGAACCTCTTTTAAAGCAAAACAGCTGTAACGTTTTATCTCGGGATGGTAAACCTGTCATTACTGTTCATGGATAAGCGCGCGTGCAGTTGAAGGGACGCCGACCATAGGTAACTGTGCTAGTCACCTCATTTGTCTTTATTATCTCTCCTCATGTCACGTAACATTAAATGCTATCCGTCGTTTGATTCATTTTATTTTCTTTTAAATACTCTTCAAACGCTTTTCCTTCTCTATCTCTTTGCATTCCTCATCAAGTTTTCCTCTTCAAACGTTTTTTTTTAAAAAAAAAAAAAAATCCTAGTTCAAACCTAGCGTTCACCTTGAATCCTTTGTCTGGATCTCTTAATCATGCTCTAAGCCTGTTGAAGATCTATGACTCAAAGGCGGCAGATCTCTGCATATCTCGGGATGGCTCTCCTAATACCTCTCAAGTCAGACCTCTTCTTTGATGTTGTTATCAACTTTCACCCAAAGACAGAAGACTTTCTTGAGTTATGGGAAGAGGTTAAGAATGATATTCTTAACTTCTATGTTAAGGGAAAGCCCCGTTTGCAACAGTAGCTCTCTGTCTGTGAACTGTCCCTCTCTTCCTCTTTGGTCTCTAGGATCTCTCCTACAGTGGAGGTTCTAGTCTGGAAGACAAGAAGACCACCGGGATTCTTGATGGGTTGACACAGAGTGTGTCTTGCTAGGGTTTTGTTTTTAATTTTTGTAGTCATTTCCCCTTGGGATGATTTTTTATGTATTTGCTAGGAATGTTTCTCATCTTGTTAAACATAGGAACCTGTTGTAATATCTTTTGATTCTCAATGAAAAGTTTCTTTGTTTTTACATTCCAGTGATTTTATTTGTCGTTTTATTCATCTGAATCTTTTGATATATTCTTTTTGATGTTATGACAAAAAGGGGGAGAAAAATAAATGATAAATGATTTGATTAATCTATCAGTTGCTGGGTAAAGCTCCCACACATTTACTAACAAGAACTGCAAGTTCTATATGGTTTAAGTGTTTTGCAGGTATAAAGAAGTGAAGAGAATCTTCAAAGCAAACACAAGAAGCAAAACCATAAGAAGTGTTATTCTGTAAAAAGAATAAGCTCATGGAAGCTTCAGAAGCAAGAAAGAAGAATGAATCAGAAGCACTGAAAATAGAATTTGATCCATATTTGTCTATTTGCTCTGACAAAATTCTATTTGCTCTGATAACATTATTTTAGCCTATATGGCTCTGATACATATCATGTGTTCTAATATACATTTTATGTTCTGACTCGTTCATGCTGACTTTTGTCGTTTAGTTTTTTGTTCTGTAACATTTCAGGATGTAGAGATGCTCTGATGATGCTCTGGTACATTCAACAATGTTCTGATACAAATCTAGCATGAAGTGATGTTGGTAGAAATTCAAGCTCTGAAGCTATCCGAGGGAAGCAGAAATCAGAAGCTGTGAATGTTCTAAAGATCCAGAAAACTCAAGTTCTGAAGCTGTCCTAAATGGAAGCAGAAATCAGAAGCTGTGAATGTTCTGAAGATCAAAGAAATTCAAGTTCTGAAGCTGTCCTAAATGGAAGCAGAAATCAGAAGCTGTGAATGTTCTGAAGATCAAAGAAATTCAAGTTCTGAAGCTGTCCTAGATGGAAGCAGGAATCAGAAGCTGTGAGTGTTCTAGGGATCTAAAGAAATTCTAGTTCTGAAGCTGTCCAATGGAAGCAGAAGTCAGAAGCTATGAATTCTCTGAAGACAGAAGCTTATGTGATCGTCTCTACCGAAATAATCAGGGAAGTCTTTTATTAAAGTTCTTCGAGTATTTATTTCAGGGGGAGATTATTTATCTCAGGGGGAGATTGTTAATCTCAGGGGGAGACATATTCATATGCTTATGCTATAGCTGTGTAATTTGTCTTTTGCCGTCTGCTCTTTCTGATCGCAAATTCATATCATTTATATATGTTTTTGTCATCATCAAAAAGGGGGAGATTGTTAGAACAAGATTTGTTCTGATCAATTATCTTAGTTTTGATGATAACAATAATATGAATTTTGCTTAAGATAATATGGTACTCTAATCCAATGCAATTTCCTTTTCAGGAAATATATAAAGAGTATGCATAATTCAGCGCTCAGAAGCTTTGTCTCAAGGGTTCAGCATGAAACATCAGAACATGGTCTGGCAAGACATCAGAAGATGGTCGAAGCAGAATCAGAACATGGGTCTATGGAAGCATCAGAAGAACATGAGATCAGAAGCACTGAAGTTCTGATGGTATCACGCTCAGAAGCACTTCAAGGTCAGAAGATCAGAAGATGCTATGCACCAAGCTGTTTGACTCTGATGATATTCAAACGTTGTATTCACAAACATCAGATCAGAAGGAAGTACAAGTGGCAGGCTACGCTGACTGACAAAAGGAACGTTAAAAGCTATTAAAGGCTACGTCAGTAGACACAGCGTGAACAAGGCTCGAGGTAGTTGACAAAAGCGTATAACATTAAATGCGATGCTGTACGGAACACGCAAAGCATTAAATGCACTCAACGGTCATCTTCTCCAACGCCTATAAATATGAAGTTCTGATGAGAAGCAAGGTTAACGATTCTGCACAAAACAACTCATATTAACTTGCTGAAACGCTGTTCAATTCAAAGCTCAGAATCTTCATCTTCATCAAAGCTCACTACATTGCTGTTGTAATATATTAGTGAGATTAAGCTTAAACGTTAAGAGAAATATCACAGTTTGTGATTATAGCTTTTTAAGAAGCAATTGTAATACTCTTAGAATTGATTACATTAAGTTGTAAGGAACTAGAGTGATCGTGTGGATCAGCATACTCTAGGAAGTCTTAGAGGTTATCTAAGCAGGTTGTAACTAGAGTGATTGTGTGGATCAGAATACTCTAGAAAAGTCTTAGAGGGTATCTAAGCAGTTGTTCCTGGAGTGATCAGTGTGTGATCAGAAGACTCTGGAAGACTTAGTTGCTGACTAAGTGGAGAACCATTGTAATCCGTGCGATTAGTGGATTAAATCCTCAGTTGAGGTAAATCATCTCTGCGGGGGTGGACTGGAGTAGTTTAGTTAACAACGAACCAGGATAAAAATAACTGTGCAATTTATTTTTATCTGTCAAGTTTTTAAAGCTACACTTATTCAAACCCCCCCTTTCTAAGTGTTTTTCTATCCTTCACAAAGGCACTCATGACCCTGATGGTGCTCAGAAATGGTTGAAAGAGATCGAGAGGATCTTCCGAGTAATTGATTGTGCAGAAAATCTGAAGGTGAGGTACGGTACTCACATGCTATCAGAAGAAGCTGATGACTGGTGGGTTACTACTAGGACTGAGCTGGATTCAGATGGGATTGCGATTACTTGGGCCATATTCAAGAGAAAATTTCTGAGGAAGTACTTTCCTGAAGATGTGCGGGGAAGGAAGGAAATTGAGTTCTTGGAGCTGAAACAGGGTAGTATGACAGTGCCGGAATATGCTTCCAAATTTGTGGAATTGGCTAAGCACTACATACACTACACCAACGATGCAGCTGGAGAATTCTCTAAGTGTATCAAGTTTGAGAATGGTCTTCGTGATGAGATCAAACAGGGTATCAGGTATCAAAGAATTCGCCGGTTTGCTGATTTAGTGGACTGTAGCAGAATCTTTGAGGAAGACAGTCTTAAGCTGAAATCATCTCACTCTCGCGAGTTAGTTGATAAGAAGGGTAAGAAGCCTATGGACAGAGGTACACCATATGGTAGGGGAAACCCAAGAGCTGGTAATTGGAAAAGGCCTAGTGGAGGAGATTCTGGTGCTCCCGTTAGGTGCTTCAACTGTGGTGAAACAGGACATAAGAGGAATGAGTGCAAGAAAGAGGAGAAGAAGTGCTTCAAGTGTAACAGAATGGGACATATTGCTGCTGACTGCAAAATGAGAACAGTAACTTGTTATAACTGTGGCGAAGAGGGTCATATCAGTCCGCAGTGCACCAAACCAAAGAAGGACCAAGCTGGAGGGAAAGTCTTTGCTTTGTCTGGATCAGAAACTACTCCGGAGGATAGACTGATTAAAGGTACGTGTTTCATACATAACACACCTTTAATTGCGATTATTGATACTGGTGCAACTCACTCGTTTATTTCATTGGATTGTGCTAAGAGGCTAAATTTAGAGATATCACAGATTGGTGGAAGTATGGTTATTGATACTCCTGCGTCGGGTTCAGTGACCACTTCATCTGCATGTTTGAACTGTCCTGTTGATATATTTGGTAGGAAGTTTGGAATGGACCTAGTGTGCCTTCCACTCAAACAACTTGGTGTTATTTTGGGGATGAACTGGTTGCAATTTAACCGAGTTCATATCAACTGTTTTACGAAGACGGTCATCTTTCCTGAAGAAGTTAATGTCGATGAGTTGGCAATGACTGCAAGACAAGTGAGTGAAGCAATTCAAGACGGGGCAGCCGTGTTTATGCTTTTTGCGTCGATGGAAGTGAAAGGAAGAATAATGAGTAATGAACTACCGGTGGTACGAGAATTTCCAGAAGTTTTTCCAGAAGATGTTAGAGAGCTACCACCTGAAAGGGAAGTAGAGTTTGCCATTGAGTTAGTTCCTGGAACCAATCCTATATCGATGGCACCTTATAGAATGTCAGCATCTGAATTGACCGAATTGAAGAGTCAATTAGAAGAATTGTTGGAGAAGGAGTTCATTCGTCCGAGTGTGTCACCGTGGGGTGCACCGGTGTTATTGGTAAAAAAGAAGGAAGGATCTATGAGGTTGTGTGTAGACTACAGACAACTGAACAAAGTTACTATCAAGAATCGGTATCCATTGCCGAGGATTGATGATTTGATGGATCAGTTGGTCGGAGCTAGTATATTCAGTAAAATTGATCTGAGGTCTGGGTATCATCAGATTCGTGTGAAGACGGACGATAATCAGAAGACTGCGTTCAGAACGAGGTATGGTCATTATGAATACACTGTGATGCCGTTTGGAGTTACTAACGCTCCTGGTGTTTTCATGGAATATATGAATAGAATTTTTCATCCTTATCTTGATAAGTTCGTCGTGGTGTTCATTGACGACATTCTGATATATTCCAAAAGTGAAGAAGAACATGCAGAGCATCTCAGGATTGTACTGGGAGTGTTGAAAGAGAAGAAGCTTTATGCCAAACTGTCGAAATGTGATTTCTGGTTAAGTGAAGTGAGTTTCTTGGGTCATGTAATTTCCAAGAACGGTATTGCCGTAGATCCAGCAATGGTAGAAGCTGTGTCTCAGTGGGGATCTCCGAAGTCCGTGACTGAAATTCGTAGCTTTCTGGGTCTTGCAGGTTACTATCGGAAGTTTATAGAAGGATTTTCAAAGTTAGCTCTACCATTGACGAAGTTGACTAGGAAGGGTCAAGCATTCGTTTGGGACTCGAAGTGCGAAGAAGGGTTTCAAGAGTTAAAGAAGAGGCTGACCAGTGCTCCTATTTTAATCTTGCCGAATCCGGCAGAATCTTTTGTGGTGTATTGTGACGCTTCATTGATGGGACTTGGAGGTGTACTAATGCAGAACCAACAGGTAGTCGCTTATGCGTCGAGATAACTTAAAGTGCATGAGAAGAATTACCCGACTCATGACTTGGAGTTGGCAGCAGTGGTGTTTGTGTTGAAATTATGGAGACATTACCTTTATGGTTCACGGTTCGAGGTATTTAGTGATCATAAGAGTCTTAAGTACCTATTCGACCAGAAGGAGCTTAATATGAGACAGAGGAGGTGGTTAGAGTTCCTTAAAGATTATGATTTTGAGCTGAATTACCATCCGGGTAAAGCGAATGTTGTTGCTGACGCTCTGAGTAGGAAGTCCTTGCATATGTCGATGTTGATGGTGCGAGAACTAGATTTGATTGAACAATTCCGGGATTTAAGTTTGGTATGTGAAGGCACTTCGAATAGTATCAAGTTAGGTATGTTAAAGCTGACAAGTGGAATTCTTGATGAAATCAGAGAAAGGCAGAAGGAAGATGTGGGACTAGTTGACAGATTGACTTTGATTAACCAAGGAAAAGGAGGTGAGTTCAGAATTGACGAGAATGGCATAATGAGATTTGGCGACCGTGTTTGTATTCTTGACGTTACTGAACTAAAGAAGAGTATCATGGAAGAAGGACATCGTAGTTGATTGAGTATTCACCCTGGTGCTACTAAGATGTACCATGATTTGAAGAAGTTATTCTGGTGGCCTGGAATGAAAAAGGAAATAGCTGAATTTGTTTATTCTTGTTTGACTTGTCAGAAGTCAAAGATCGAACATCAGAAGCCGTATGGGACTATGCAGCCTTTATTTATTCCTGAATGGAAGTGGGATAGCATATCCATGGACTTTGTATCTGGATTGCCAAGAACAGCTAAGAACTATGAAGCCATTTGGGTTATTGTGGATAGACTGACGATGTCTGCTCACTTCATACCGATGAGGATGGATTATCCGATGGAAAGGTTGGCACAGTTGTACATTGAGAAAATAGTAAGTTTGCATGGTATTCCTTTGAGTATCGTATCAGATAGAGATCCGAGATTTACATCCAGATTTTGGGAAGGGTTACAAAAGGCCTTGGGTACTAAATTGAGGTTGAGTTCTGCTTATCATCCATAGACTGATGGTCAAACTGAAAGGACGATTCAATCATTGGAAGACCTATTGCGTGCTTGTGTATTGGAAAAGGGTGGAGCATGGGATAGTTATTTGCCGTTGATTGAGTTTACTTACAACAACAGCTACCATTCGAGTATTGGTATGGCTCCATTTGAAGCCTTGTATGGTAGGAGGTGTAGGACACCACTGTGTTGGTATGAATCTGGTGAAGGTGCAGTGATTGGACCAGAAATTGTTCAAGAGACGACGGAAAAGATTAAGATGACTCAAGAGAAGATGAAGGCTTCTCAAAGTCGTCAGAAGAGCTATCATGACAAGAGGAGAAGAACACTTGAATTTCAAGAGGGAGATCATGTGCTTCTGAGAGTAACTCCTACGACGGGTGTTGGTCGAGCACTGAAGTCAAAGAAGTTGACGCCGCGTTTTATTGGTCCGTTTCAGGTTACGGAAAGAGTAGGAGAGGTGGCTTACCGCATTGCTTTACCAACAACACTTGCAAACCTACATGACGTATTCCATATATCTCAATTGAGGAAATATATTGCGGATCCGTCTCATGTAATCCAGGTGGATGATGTGCAAGTGAGAGATAATATGACGGTTGAGGCGTTGCCTATGAGAATTGAAGATCGGAAGTTAAAGCAACTACGTGGTAAAGAGATAGCTCTAGTCCGAGTAGCTTGGGGAGGAGCTGCAGGTGGAAATGTTACGTGGGAACTGGAGAGTCAGATGAAGGACTCCTATCCCGAACTCTTCGTTTGAGGTATGTTTTCGAGGATGAAAACTCTTTTAGTGGGGGAGAGTTGTAACACCCCGTTAATTCTTGTTATTAATTTAATTATTTTTCTTTAATTAAATTATAAGAATTAATAATTTTTGGGAATTATGTGGAAAATGATGAAATATTTGGTTTGGGCTAGAGTGGTGATTAGCAGAAGGGGGGGTGTTAGCTAAGCAAGCCCATTATAATATTTATTTTATTTTTCATAAAATAAAAGGATTTGGGAAAAGAGGAAGTGGAAGCAAAGGAGTCAGAGTCTGAGAAAGGAAGAACACGTGAAAGTGAGAAGAGCCAAAGGGGGAGAAGAACTTCGAAGATTCGACTCTGAGGTAAGGGGGGATTCTTCGGGTTAGTAATCCTTATGCGATTATAGGTAGTATGATTGATTAGGATTATTGTCTAGTTCAATCGTACGTGTCGGGTTTGGGAATTTTGTTAGGTTTTGATGAATTTGTATGAATTACATGATTCTGTTAATACTCATGATATATGCTGTTAATACTTGGATAAAACTTGTCTGAAATGTGTGATGATGTGAAAATTGATGGTATTTGTGTGCTATGTTCGTATGTACCTGAAATTGGGGAATGAGATAGGGTAAATGCTGTCAAAATGGTGAATTTGGCTGTGCAGGTACGTAGGAACCGGTTCCCATGTGGGACGAACCGGTTCCCCCTTATAAAAACAGAGCGTGTGGATTCTGGGTAGCTGGGAACCGGTTCCCAGGTAGGGACAACCCGGTTCCCCATAGTAAAAATCAGAGGCGTGATTTTGGATGCAGCCAGGAACCGGTTCCCATGTGGGACGAACCGGGTTCTGCAGCATATTTTATAAAAATGTTTTATTTTCAAAAACCCATAACTTTTGATCCGAGTATCCGATTTATGTGCCGTTTTGGGCGTTGCGAAGCTAATGAGATGCTTTATCTGATGAAGTAATAATACGGGCAGTGGCCGACTTATTTATTTATTCAATTAAATTATTGTTGAATTGGATTGAGGTGGCAATTAACATTAATGTAATGTGTATGTTATTGCGATGATGTGGTGTATGTTGTGAATGATTGAATGATGCTTATACATGTACATACTTGTTATGATGTTATTGGTAAGAGGTGATAAGCGATGTTAAGCATCGGAATGATGATGATGTATGATGATGTGAGTATGTGTCATGTGTGCATTATTCATAAATCATTTGCATTGGAAGGCTAATTCCCATTGTGCGGAGATTAGCGGGAAGTCATCGTGTGCCCATGTGGGGTGTGAGCGATGAGGCAGTAGTCGTGTGCCCATGTGGGGTGTGAGCGATGAGGCAGTAGTCGTGTGCCCATGTGGGGTGTGAGCGACTAGAGGGCAGTATCAAAGAGAGAAGTCCTGTGATGTGATTCACGAATCTTGGTACCACATGCATCAGTGTCAGTCCATTCATTGCATTATAGCTTGATATAATTGGATGATTGTGTGGTGTGATAGAAGATGCTCATGTGCTGATATTTGCCTGTTATAATAATTTCCGATTATAAGTATGTTGAATGGATGCTAATTTCTATGAGATCTTATTACTTATGATTGTATAATGGTTATTAATTCGAATGAAACTCACCCTTACTTTGATGATTTCAGATTAAGGATGGAGAGGCGTCTTGATTGGGTGAAGATAGCTTGTAGGCTAGCCCGTAGTTCGTGTCGAGTCATGCTCTGATTGTAACACTGGGATCGATTAGTCTAGCGTTACTTGTTATACTTTGTTGCCTTTTTGGCTATGGATTATGTATTGAGTATTTGTGTGGAGTTGCTTCCTAATACTGTTGAATTAAGTTCCGCTGTGCTAAACACTTGTTTGATATTGGTTAATTTCTAATAAAGCATGACAATCGACTTGATGTTTTTATTTATTTAATAATTGTAGCATCCTTGATGTGTTATTACTCTGATAATATTATATTTTCCGCGGGGGTTTAGAAGGGTGTTACAATTCGCTCCCCTTGGCTATGGTGGGACCTCTTTTCTACTACTTGGCCAGTGCCAGTATTTTGTTTGCTTTACGAGCGGAGCTCGTTTGTGTGCCATTGTTATGCATTTGTTTGATCACTACTTCGGTAGTTTGCTTGATTATCGAGCAGAGCTCGATCGTAGGCCATATCTTTGTGATGCTTGTTCACTATCTTTGTATCTGCTATGCCTGTTAGTATGATATCTTTGTGATGCTTGTTCACACACTTGCACATGTATGCCTGTTACATGTTGTTTGCGATGCTTGTTCGCATTTTTATTCGTGATATTTGTTCACATTTGACGTGTATGCCTGTTACATGTTTGCCATGCATGTATGCCTGTTACGTGTATGTCATTTATCTGCTATGCCTGTTAGTATGATATCACTTGTGATGCCTGTTCACACACTCACATTCGTGTATACCTGTTACATGTCTATTTTTCGTTTGCGATGTCTGTTCGCCTGTTCTTATCTGTGATGCCTGTTCACATGTCATATCTGCTAGGATCTTTTTGATGCTCCTTGTTTGCATGCTCCCTTAGGATTCTCGGTTCCGTTTCTCTAGGAGATGCGAATCGAGATAGAAACAAAAACTTTTGGGCCGAACTACGGCGCTCTGATTTCGCCACTGCACATTGGAGATACGTAGGCACAGGGTACGAACACACTAGCGAGCGAATTTTCTCTTTTTCTTTATTTTGTTCGAACTTTTCTATTTTTTTGTTTTGTCCGACATTTTCTTCTTATCTGGTTTGCCTACTATCTGCATGTTTCTTGTTATCTTGTATATCCTTCCATTACATGTTTCCCATAGCACGTTGCATGACACACACACACACACACACACACCTTAGATTAGAAACTAGCAAAAGTGGATACTGTGGAGTACCACAGGCGTGAGGGGTGCTAGCACCTTCCTCTTGCGCAACCGACCCCCTTACCTGTTTTCTGAGACTTGTGCTTGGTTGTTTGGTTTTCTTTGATATTTTCCATTCCTTAGCGTAGGATAAATATATGTTCAATGGTGACTTCATTGTTTTGTTTCGATGAGTTTTCCAGTTGCTTCAGATATTACTTGTTTTTATTCATTAAAATCTAACAAAAGCTATTGATTTTTATGTTTTTTTTTGTTATGCTAAAAATTATAGAAAACAAACTAGATAAAAAAAAATCTAAAATAAAAAGCTATGCATAGAGGGGGGTTCAAGTTGAAAATAGGTTGCAGACAATACAAATGGCGCAGGGAATTGTATGGAGGCCCAACAGAGTTTTGTTTTTGTTACAGTTTTCATGACAAAAGTGGTGGAATATGGCCTTAATGGGAGAGTGCACAAGAAACCTTGCTGAAGGCCCGATCCAAATATTTTTCAGAATTTTGTTAATCAGGTTTTACAATCCATTATTGATCCAATTAACCTCTAAATTATTCACTTGATACCAAATTAAAACTCAGATTAATCAAACTAAATGGAAAGGGAATTAGGTTTTTACACTGTGACGATTGAAATCATAAGCTCTCCTCCTCTCTCTTACGGCCGCGGCGGTGCTCCTTCTTCTCCAATCAAAAATCATGTTCGCCGCCGTGAACTGCCGATGGACAACGTCATCTCATCGTCCTCTCACTCCTTGTCATCTCTCACTATGAACTCAGTTAACTCGTCATCACCTCCCCGATCCAATTGATTTGTTTCGTTCTTGAACCGATCGGTGAATACATTCAATCTTTCTCTTCCTTTTTACTTTTTCTTCTTCCTGATCTTCTTGCGTTTTTGGTTGTTGTCCGTGGTGATGATGACATTGCTTTCGTTGCAGGTTGTGTAAAGATAGTATAAAGCGGAATCAACGAAGATGAAAATTGAATCGTGGAGATGACTGATGAATGATTCATTGTCGATAGTTGAAGATCGATGAAGAGGATTTGAGATTGGAGAAAGATTTTCTTAGAGAAATTTGTTACAGGTTTGTGATCTCCTTTCTTTCCTCTTCTGCTATGAGTTTTTTTCAATCCTCTTCTTGCTTTCCGTTAATTTCTTCTTTCATGGATGAAGAGATTGATTTATAGTGATGTGAAGAGGAGAAGGAGGTTCTAAGATTTTGTTCAAAGTTGAAGAGAGTGAAGAGGTTGAAGGTTGAAGAGAGTGAGATGTCTGAATCGGTTAGAGATTGATGAAGATTGAAGCGTGTGTTGAACGATTCTGAGTTTTTTCTTGTTATTTACAATGATGGAGGTGATGAAGATGATGAGGGTGATGAAGGTTCGATGATGGAGATTGGAAGAGGTTTGAGGATGATTGAAGAATTGATGATGATTTTTGTGATCGTGAATGGAGGAAGACGAAGGTGGAGAAGTTTGTTATGATTCTGTTAGAAGTTTGTTACAGGTTTTTCTCTTCTCTTTTGTGTTATCAATCTCCTCCTCCAATTCTCTGCTGATTTTCTGTTATATGCATCTGATAAGTTTTTTTTGTGAACTGAAACGGTTCGGTTTATTCACATATTCATTTTTATGGTGTTGCAACACAGGTTCTTGGATTGCATTGTGTTGAACCGGTTCTTACTTTCACGCTGTTGCTTAGTTTGATGGCGGTTTATTTCGGAACTGCTTATTCATTATTTTTGTGGTTCGGAACCGCTTATTCATTATTTCTGTGGCAGTTTTGTCTCATTTCTTGGCTGCTAGTAGGATGCTGCAAGTGGCTCGTGGAATTTTGATGGAGCATGAAGGGAAAATCCTTTTTTTGGTATAATTTTTGTAATATTGATATAGTGGGCTTTGTAATTTGAATGGGCTTGGACATTGTAATGAATAATGATGTAATGTATATTTGAATCTTATAATTTATGTGCTAGAAACTATATGCTTGAATCTTCCATTTTAGCAAGCTCAAATTAATTCTTGGTAAATCATATGCTTGAACATTAAGATCCAATCAATTAATCTTGAACACAATTTGAATTCATGGAATCACTTGACTCAACTTCAAATCCAAATCATTTTGCATTCTTAATGAATCTTTAAATTCAATCAATAGTCAAAGTCAACTCGAATTATAAGCCACAAGCAATTGAGAGAATAAAAATGCCTTGAACAAAACGAACCCACAAATTTATCTCTCACGCCATGACACACACTGTACTTCAATCCACCATAATAATAATGCTTTGAGGAATTCTTGAAGAAGATAAGAATCGAAGCACATAAGAACATCTCAACATGAAATCCAATGAATCTCGGTCGAATTAATGATTGCAGACACCACATATAAGAAACTCTTTACTATTTTTTCTTCGATTTTTGAACGACCTATAAACATCGGCAAGTAATTATATAACAAAATATAATAAAGATATATTTATTTTTGTCAAATAATAAAAAAACATAAAATAAATAACCCCATAAACCCTAAAAACAAAAAGAGACATGGCCTAAACCTTAAGTGCTTCTCTGTCCTAAGGGTCCCCAGCAGAGTCGCCAGCTGTTACGACCGACTTTAAATTTTAATCCTATTAACCTAAAATACAGAGTCGCCACCTATGTTTTATTCTATCCTAAGGATAAGGGTAAACATGGGAGAAAAACCTATTAAGAGATATTTCTAGGTAAGTTGAGAAATTAGGGTTAAGGGAAGGTGTTAGGCACCCTTAACCCTTCCTTAAGGTTTTATATATGTCTCTAAGGTTTGTAAGGGTACTATGGTTTATAGCTTATATGATATAGTTATAGCAAATAGGGTAAAAGATAAAACCTTAAACATATTTGGATTTGGGGAAAGGGGACTCGTTCTGGTTGCCCAGATGCCTACATACCTCCTTAATGGAGGATCAGAGTCAACGAAGTTCGTAGCTTGGTTGGTGTTTTTTATGGGATTATATGCATTTATTTATTTATGTGAAAGTGTTTTAGAAGTTATCTAAGTTCGAAGTTTATCGTAGTTAGTAGTTTAAGTGAAAATTAATATTCGCATACAATCCCTTTTTTATATTTTTTACTAATTAGAAAAATAATGTTTTAATAATTGATTAGTATAATTGTATTTTGATTTTTAAGTTATTTTTTGGATATTTGATCGGTGCGACATAGAGAGTCGACCAATTCGGAGACGCGGTGAAAATGTCATTCGCTCGTCGTATTATTCGTGGAAGATGTTAGAATTAAATTAATATTTTTATTATCGTGAAAATATATTGAATATGTACAAAGATTATTATTTTTTTGTATTTTATTTCATAAGACTAAATTAAATAACTTAATAAAATTGAGAAATATTTTTGTTTTTTATTTTATTTTTATATTAATAATAAACAAAAACTAAATTAGATTAATGAAACTGATTGATTAAAAATCCTAACAAAATTAACTTAATTATCCTCAGTCGGCTAAATTAACTTAATCAAAATAGTTTAATTGAAAAATAAAACTAAATTAAATAAACAAATTAATCAAATAAATAAAGAAAAGTAACAAAATAACATAAAAGAAATAAATTTAAAGAGTTATAAAAGGAATTAATGTGGTGTAGATCAGTAGTTGAAACATGTTGCATTCACCTTATTTAACCTAAATCTAACTAGCAATAAAAATAAAAAAAACAAATAATGGAAGGCATGGATTAGTACACACGTTAAAATCCCAAGTGAACCAAGTCTAACTAATTCTTCAAAGTTAAATTTCTATCCAATGAATGTGGGAAACGTGTTAATTGAATAAAAAACAAAGTTAAAAGCAAAGACACTTACACGTCAACGTTAGCTGTAACACCCGAAAATTCGATTATTCGCTTAATCTAGACGTTCAGAGTGTTTAGTGAAGTTTTTCGTATTTTGAGACGATTTAGTCGTTATTAATTTGGGATAGCGGATTGATATTTAATCAAGAATTTTGATATTTTTAGTATTAGAAATATTATTGGAATAATATTTGAAGTTTTGGGAATTTTCTGAGTAATTAAGATTAGACCGAAAATATGATATATTGGTCGAATTTGGATTGTCAGTGTTATTTTAAGAAGCGTATTTGAATTTATTAAGTTAAAAGTCGTATTTTAGTCGGACGGTCGAAGAATAATATTAAGAATAATATTATTTACAAGTCGGAATTTATTATATTGTTGGAATATTAATTAAAGGTGATATAATTGATTATTTGAGTTATATATTTTATTGGGCCTAAAATTGGAGGTGAAGAGAAAGTTTAAACTCTAAGCCCTATTAGTTCATTATTAGGGTTTTAGAGATTTAGAAAGAGGAGAGTTGTCATAATAAAGAAACAAGAATAGAAGAGAAAGAGGCAAGTCTTGGAGAAGAAGAAGAAGCTTGGAGATATCTACCCATGGTGTCAATTGAAGGTGCAATTAGAGACTCATTAAGTTGCTTCTATTGATAAGGTAAGGGTGAGGTTCTCTTCCTATAACGGGGCTCATGAACAATTGTATGTAAGGAATTGAGTGTGTAGATTTATTACATTTGTTGTGTTAATTGTTGCTGGAAAATAGAGAACAACTATGAACAACATGTAATTGAAATAGTGTTTTCCTTAATTGTTGTTGTTGTGGTGTCCGACTGAAGGAAAATTAGGGATTTTAGGAATGTTACCGAAACGTGAAATTGAAGTGTTTCTATTGTTGTTGTTGTTGTTGTTGTATTTGATTGGAAAGAAAAATAAAATCCCATGACGGCTGTTGCACCCCAAAATTTGCCCACCTAATTTTATTTTAACCGGCTAAACTTCACATTCATTTGCGTACCTCCATTAAGTCATCTAACATAGCATGCATCATTAATCAATAATCAGGCCTTAGGATCCAGGAAATAGGAAGCTAGGGTTTTGATATGGTTTTTCTTTGCGGACTTTCGTTCCCATTTACAAGGTCCTCCTCTATCAAGCTTCATCAAAGGCAAGAGGATTGAGGGTCCTTATTCTTGGTGTCCGAGACCATTAATATATTTGAGATTTACGGGATTTAATGTCAAGATGTTCTTCTATGCATCAAAGTTCTCAAAGCATTTTGGTTGCTTGAAGCACGAGTCATTTATGATTCAAGAATTAAAGACAAATATTCATTAAGTTAAAGATTGGAATCCATTGGCACGTGCAAGGTTGAAAGCGCAATATGAGTTACTTGAAATATAAGTTACTAATGTTAGAAGAAGTTCGTCGTGGTACGAGGGTGCGGTTCATGGGTTCTCTCTTGGTATCGAGAATTTCAAACTCACTTTTGAGCATTATTCAACATTGGTTTGAGAGGCTTCGTGTGCACGATTTCTTTTCAAATTCAAAGATATTGAAGGAGAGATTTATAATTCATATCTATGTTGACAAGAGAAGAACACTATGTTTATAAAGCCTTTTGTTACTGTTATGAGAAAGAGTTCCCTAAGAACCATTACAAATATCATCACACTTCCAAGACATATTCATCACCATTCAAGGTCCAAATATATTACTTATTTCTACTACATTCATTAAGAAAAACAAGACAATTTCAGAATTTGAAGAGTTCCATTCAGAAATCATTACAATTCCAATCCTGTTACATCAATAGAATTACACAAGAAAATCCACACTTGACCTATGCTTCTAGTATAAATTCTACAAATCTTGTCCTCTTGTTGACACAATGGATCATTTCGCACAGGAACTTAGCCTTACAACAGGGGCTTCATTATCAGACCCGTTGTCATGATTCCTGCACTATGAAGACAAGAGAAGGTTCAGAAAAGAAACAACACTCGCAGCAACCAGATGCACATCAAACCAGAAAAATAAAAGAAGGAAAAGTCACTGCATTGCTCGAATTAAACCGAACAGACAGACCAAAATGCAGCACCTCAATTCATTATCTAATATAACAGTTCTCAATCAGTCCCTGCATAAAATCAGAAAACAAACAATTTCAGGGCAGCCATACACATCACATAACCTGTATCGGTCAGAAGAAGAATTCTGTTTCAAGATACCCAACTCTGAATTTCCCAAAACTCAACCTGTACCAACCTTTTTCAATCAACATAACAATACTAACTGTTTTTTAGAATAACAGAATTTTATAGCTCTCACCCTAAACTAAACCAAAGCCACACCAGAACACCAACTGAATTCATAACAGAACCTAACAAAGTCCTAACCGATTCCGTAACTAACTCTCCAGCTCAGCAATTTCCCTAACAGATTCCAACTAATCTTTAACCAACCCTAACAGGATCCAAACAACCTGTAACAACCTATCAACTAACTTCATAACCAATTCAGTTACACAACAGTTAACAGTTTTAAACATAACAGTTTTCTAACTACCTCAATCTCACCCAAAAATCCTATCCAAACTCCCATTTAACCACCCTCAAGTCCATATAACTAACAAATCCCTAACTACCCTAAAAAAAACCTAATGATCATAACAGAATGATAACAGAAAAGGAGAGGATTGGAACTTGGATACCTCTATATAGCACCATTTCACACACAATTCACGAGGACTCGGCTTCAATCATTTCCATCATCTTCATCTCTTCTCTATGCTCCATCATCACCTTCGCCACATTCAATCTTTGAGTCTTCACACTTCAACCATCTCTCAGTTCCTTCTTCACGTAACATCCTCCATCTTCTTCCATAACCTCTTCATTCTCAAGCTCTCTTCCTCAATCCTCATCATTTTCAATAATCTGCAAAACCAACGACAACAACTCAATCCATTTGAACCCGAGAAATCAAGAAAAGGAGAAATCGAAGAAGAATCAAGATGAAGATACAAGCAAGGATTTGAGGTTACCTGAACCAACATCCCATCTCAATTGCGCTCATGTCACGGTTCGTAGCTAAAGCCTCGGCTCTGAACCTCTTGCTTTTCATCTGCTTCTGCACATCATGGTTGTGAATCCCTTTTCAATTTGAGGCGTGTTTTCGAGCGTTTTGTATGAGAATCGGTGAGATGAGAATGAGATAGCGGCGCGATTGTTGTTCATGGCGTGTTCGACCGGAGAGTGAGATAATTCTCCGCCGCGAGTATTCGTGAGAAAGAGGGAAGAAGTCCTTCAAAAGCTCCATATTCACAAGTAACGCAAACCTAAATCCCTTTCTGATTTTCCCTTTTTTATTTTTATTGTCTTTGTATTATTTTTTTTTGTAATGAAAATAAAACAAAAGTCTGAATATACAGACGTTGGGCTTGACGAATTGCTGAATGCACACCCCTTAGCCCATGCTGCTTTGTGGCATAACAAAATCTGTAAAAATAAGCACTGGGCCATGAATTCCTGTTCTCTCACCCCCCCATTCGGCCCAGCATGCACCATTTTTGTGTGCTGAAGAACCTGAACAAAAAAAACTTTCCTTGGGCTGAACCCGCTATTTGCACCCCTAAGCCCACTGCCATTTTTGGCAACAGAATGCTGTAACCAAAAAAAACACCCTCTGGGTTGGGCCACGCGCCCTTTTGCTATTCGCAGTCCCTGTTTTCAGTCTTCACCCCCCTTGTTCCATTAGTATAGTTTAGGTTCTAATTAGATTTTTACCATTTCCTTGATTAAATAAAATTGCTAATTTTTCCACTAATTCTTAGACTTCAATACATAATTTTTACATAGAAAATAATCATGAAAATATTAGTTTAGGCTTTTATTTTAATTCTTTTGCTTGATTAGAATCCTTGTTTTTGTCATATAAAAATCATAGAAATAATAGTCCTTTTAATTCGATTTTTGTACTATATTTCGCATCTTTTGCTTCCAGGCTTTGTACTATATTTCAAGTCATCTTTAAATCATTTTGTACTATTTTGTATCGTTTGTTTACATTGATTCTTTTGACTTATAATTTTGTGACTTCACTTGTATGACTCCTTAGATTTAGGACCTATAATATCTTCATAATATTAGGCTTAGTCTTCTTTCCCTTAAAATCCTAACACTTAGGTATAATCATAACACTTAGGATAGTTATTCATTTTAGGCTAGTTTTTCTTTCTCCTTTTCTTTTCAACTTTAAAACATTTAATAAAGTAAGAGGCGAATCACACTTCACTAAAGGTGGGAGAGAAATGAGTGGGATTTATTCCCTAATCTGTTTCTCAATCACTTAGTGGGAGAGAAATGAGTGGGATTCATTCCCTAATCTGTTTCTCGATCACTATGTAGAGAAATGAATGGGATTCATTCCCTAATCTGTTTCTCGATTTCTATGTAGAGAAATGAGTGGGATTCATTCCCTAATCTGTTTCTCGATCATTATGTAGAGAAATGAGTGGGATTCATTCCCTAATCTGTTTCTCTACCATTTTATGTGATTCTACTGGCAGATTAATTCCCCTTAAAAATCACCAATCAAAAACATCTAAAACATCTAATAAAGGCTCAGACCTAAATCAAAGTAATGAAGTGGTGCGGAACCTTGTATTGGGTTTTGTTCATCATGGAATTACCCTAAAAAATACAAACCAATCATCTCTCTTCTCTCTCTTGCCTCCGAGGCATTCTTTTTCTTGCCTTCAGGGCATTCTTTCTCCTAATCGGACACGTTACTTCCGCTCCATTTCCAGCTTAAGACTCCAGAGGTCGAGCAGCGGAGTGCGAATGTAACTTCGTCCACTAAAAAACACAAAAACAAACAAAAACTAAAGAGCCGAACTACGGCGCTCTGATTCCTGAAAAGGATACGTAGGCATTAGGTCGCGGGGCCTAAGCGAGCACAACTATTTAAAAACCTTATTTTCCCCGTGTTTCTCTTTCTTTCCTTTGCATGCATTCCCTTAGCATTAAGCTTTAGATTTATACACCCTTAGAATAGAACAAACATAAGTGGATCCTGTGGAGTACCACAGACGTGAGGGGTGCTAATACCTTCCCCTCGCGTAACCGACTTCTTACCCGATCTTTGGTCGCAAGACCTTCTCTTATCCTTAATCCAGGTTTTCTGATATTCCTTTCCCTCTTTGGGATAAATATATTGGTGGCGACTCTGTTCACATTTCGCGAGCGTGCGACAGCTGGCGACTCTGCTAGGGACTAGTTTAGTCGATCCTAGCTTCTATTTTGCTTTCTTTTCTTTGGGTGTTTTTCTTTGTTTGTTTATATGCTTACATCCTGTGTATATATGTTTGTATATCATGTTTATTTCTCTTTGCATATCATATTTACTTTCCGCATGCATCTGGACTATATTATGGGTCCTCGTGGGGACCACATATTTTCTATGTTTGCAGGTTGGGTGGGATTTGTATGAGGTAAAAGGCCCAATACCCAAGCCAGAGTGATACTTAGGCTACCTAGGATAGAGTGGATAGTCATGATGCCAACAGAATGTCAGGTTCTATTGATTGCGATCATGAGACCCACGACCAGTCGAGGTTCAAATGGGATACCATTGTTGGCATGTATTTGCAACAATGATGGTGTTTCAGGAGAACTGTTAACACTGGTGACCTTTTTGACCTACCATGTACTAGATCCTACCTGTGAGAGGGGTTGGGAAATTTTGTTTTGCAGGAAAACAAGCCTCCATCCCACCCTATGCCCATTCAGATTATCTATCATAATCAACGTCGAACCTCTAAATTTGGAGGGTTCGACCTTATGTGACTTATGCAAAGGTTATCTATCCTGAATCAACGTCGAACCTCTGAATCTGGAGGATTCGACCATCTTTGACTTATACAGAAGTTCTACATCAGTTATCTATCAGAATCAACGTCGAACCTCTGAATCTGGAGGATTCGACCATCTTTGACTTATGCACAAGCTATTTGTCCAGAAAGCAACGTCGAACCTCTGAATCTGGAGGATTCGACCATATCTTATTGATCATGAGAAGATGTTATCCAAGAGGCCTTGATCTTTGATCATGATTTATGATACATTTGCATCTCATTAACATTTTTGCATCCATGCATGTGCATCCATGGTTACCAAGACTCTTACCACTATTCCTCTCCATCAGATCAGTCAAGACGATTCCTCCCCACCGATATCTGACAAGAGCTCACAGAAAAAGAATCATGGGGAATTACAAATAAGATCAAGCTACCATCAGAAAACTCCATGCCCCTTAAAGGGGGAACCTTCCATCACTGGAGCCTGAAGACTTTGTGTTTGTCAGAGAACATTTCATTTGCATAAGGCCAAGCTTGCCATTGTATAGATTTCTCAAGCATTTTCAACTGTATTATTTTTGTTGTTATCAAGTACTTCTCATTGTAAGAAACTCATTCTGTTTGAATAAATAAAAATAATGTAATAGACATGTTTTTCTCAAAATCATTTCATCTTGTCATTATGGTCATTGATATTCAACTCATTTGTCTTAAGCAACTAAAAAAGGAGAATGATGAAAATCAAAAACACATGAACTACTAATTGTATGCTTTTGGAACAAAGATCCTGCTGACGATGTACAGGCATTGTTTCAATTCCTAAACACCGGAGTTATAAGGGAGTGAAACCCTCGTCAACCCCTTTGAGCCTAAGGAGTAGTAGTTTCTTTTCAAAAAAATAAAAAACCCTCAATCTTAACCAAGGGTAGGGTAGTCTTCAGTTAGTACGACCGAGCGCTCAACTTTCAGGTATTCCATCAGAGGATCAATCATATCTCAGATCTCACAACAAAAAAAAGAAGAGCACAATCCACAATGGATGTCTCTCATTCACTAAGAAGAAGGCAGTCACAACCTTTTCATCAAGTCAATCACAAAGTCATACAACTTGTTCCCGAACGAGACAAAAAGAATGAAAAAAGTTATGAATCAAAAAAAGAAACAATAGCCCGCTAAGTCAAAAAGAAAAGAAAAGCTTTGAAGCATATGACTTAGGAAAAAAACTAGGGCATATCCCGCTGGACAACGAACACCAAAATCAAAAATTTGGTCCAGGCAAAAATTAGGGAAAGCAAAAGACAAAGCAAAGGAGAAATCCTCCAAGGGACAAGTTGTTATGACCATCAACAAAAGCACCAAAGGGTGGCTGCCACCTCCGTCAAAGTCATAAAGGATCCTCATCCATCACAATCCTTCCTGAAAGGCGAACACTCATGTCAAACTAGCTGAACGTAGGGCTGGAGAACATCACGAAGAAGGGGTGGGTTAAGTAGAACTTGAGCCTTTATCCTTGTTTCTCAAACCGTGAACCCGACCACGTTACAACCCTAAAAAGTCCTAATTGAAGCAGGGTTCGTTCCGAAAGCATACAAACTGTAAAAATCATCTCAAAACTGACTCCTAATGTTGCTTGTCACATGTGTTAGTATCAGTACAACATTTTGACAAATAAAACCTTTTCTTTGAGATTAACACGTGCATTGCATTCTCATCATCTCTTTCAAAACAGAATTATCTTTAATCTAAAAGTAAGTACTTGATACCAAGGAAAGTTCAACATTGAAATTCCATCGAGTAATCTTATAAAGGCAACGGTTGGTTATCCACAAAGTCAAATACTTGAAGCATCCATCTGGTGTAACAATTCCTTTCAATCTGGGGCATCCATTCCATGATCTACACTGGGGCAGACCATCGCAAATCTCCATGATTCAGGCATTATCAAAGTTCTATCTCAAGAGATCTTACAAGTTGGGGCAAGCTAGTAACAATTCATCTGTTCATCTTCAATCAAGTGCCAGATATCAAGACAGGTGTCGAGGATTCAAGCCAAACACCTCGCCTTCACAAGTTCTATCCTTCAAGCAACAATCTTTCCGCAAGGGAGCCCTCCATCCATCCCTTGCATCTTGGAGACAATCATTCCATTCATAATCATGCATACATCACGCATATCATTGCATTTTCATTATCATTTCTCCCGCATGATTCAATCATCAACAAATCAGGGGCATCCACCCCACCTTGATTCTCAAACAGAGTTTCAGAACTCCACCTAATCTATTCCACATCAAAGCTGAAACCCTAATCAATCAGTACACTGCATATAGAATTCATTGCATTGCATCTCCAGAAGTGCATAAAACAAATCAAACATTGCATATGAAGCATAAGCCAAGTTACTCATCAGATAAGGTCCCTACAAAGCATTCAATTGATATTCCACTGGATCACTCAGAGTTACCATTTGGTGTCATTTCCCTAAGTCAATCAGGTTCATCTTTCTTCAACCCAGAGTTGATGTTTGTTGTGTTCAACCTAGAGTTGATCCCTTGTCTTTTCCCTCTTACCCAGAGTTGACGGATACTTCTTATTTTTTCTTTTCCCACTCAACCCAGAGTTGATGGTCATCCTTTGTTCAGCCTAGAGTGGATCCTATCCTTTTCCCACTCAACCCAGAGTTGACGGTTATCTTTCCTCCTTTCCCACTCAACCCAGAGTTGACGATTATCTTTTATTCTCTTTCCCACTCAACCCAAAGTTGACGGTTATCTTTTGTCTTTTCCCACTCAACCCAGAGTTGACGGTTATTCCTTGATTATTTTCTTTTCCCACTCAACCCAGAGTTGACGACCACCCTTTATTCAATCCAGAATTGACTTCTTTGCTTGCCTTTTCCCACTCAACCCAGAGTTGACGGTTATCTTTTGTCTTTCCCCCCCTCAACCTAGAGTTGACGGTTATCTTTTATTCAACCCAGAGTTGATCCTTGTCTTTCTTTTCCACTCAACCCAGAGTTGACGGTTATTTCTTATCCTTCCCCACTCAACCCAGAGTTGACGGTTTTCTTTTGTCTTTCCCACTCAACCCAGAGTTGACGGTTATCTTTATTCGACCTAGAGTTGATCCTCTCCTTTTCCCACTCAACCCAGAGTTGACGGTTATCCTTTGTTCAATCCAGAATTGATTCCTTTTCTCACTCAACCCAGAGTTGACGGTTATCTTTTCTCTTCTCCACTCAACCCAGAGTTGACGGTTATCTTTTATCTTTCCCACTCAACCCAGAGTTGACGGTTATCCTTTATTCAACCCAGAGTTGACGGTTATCTCTTGTCTTTCCTACTCAACCCAGAGTTGATGGTTATTTCTAATTTTTCATCCTTCCTTCTCTCAACCCAGAGTTGATGTCTATCTCTTGTTTTCAACCCAAAGTTGATTTTCTTTCCTTCTTTCTCAACCCAGAGTTGATGCCTATATCTTGTCCCACTGATGCTTATTCCCTTTTTCTTTCTCAACCCAGAGTCGATGCTGACCTCTTATTCAACCCCAAGTTGACCTCCCCTTTATTCTTCGACCCAGAGTCGACCCACTATCCTTCTTCAACCCAGAGTTGAGTTCTATTTCATTTCTAACCCAGAGTTAATTTGTTCAATCCAGAATTGATACACTTTTCCTCAGTGGAGTTGACACCATTTCTTCCTCAGTGGATCTTATCTCTCATCAGGCAAATTTTCAGGTTCTCTTGATATTTAATCTTCTTCTACCTTGAATGTTCGAAAGGCTAGCGCCAATCTCACTTTCAGGTTTAAGACGATTAAATAGGGGAAGCTGTTGCACCCCAAAATTTTCCCACCTAATTTTATTTTAACCGGCTAAACTTCACATTCATTTGCGTACCTCCATTTAGCCATCTAACATAGCATGCATCATTAGTCAATAATCAGGCCTTAGGATCCAGGAAATAGGAAGCTAGGGTTTTGATATGGTTTTTCTTTGTGGACTTTCGTTCCCATTTACAAGGTCCTCCTCTATCAAGATTCATCAAAGGCAAGAGGATTGAGGGTCCTTATTCTTGGTGTCCGAGACCATTTATATATTTGAGATTTACGGGATTTAATGTCAAGATGTTCTTCTATGCATCAAAGTTCTCAAAGCATTTTGGTTGCTTGAAGCACGAGTCATTTATGATTCAAGAATTAAAGACAAATATTCATTAAGTTAAAGATTGGAATCCATTGGCACGTGCAAGGATGAAAGCGCAATATGAGTTACTTGAAATATAAGTTACTAATGTTAGAAGAAGTTCGTTGTGGTACGAGGGTTCGACTCATGGGTTCTCTCTTGGTATCGAGAATTTCAAACTCACTTTTGAGCATTATTCAACATTGGTTTGAGAGGCTTCGTGTGCACGATTTCTTTTCAAATTCAAAGATATTGAAGGAGAGATTTATAATTCATATCTATGTTGACAAGAGAAGAACACTATGTTTATAAAGCCTTTTGTTACTGTTATGAGAAAGAGTTCCCTAAGAACCATTACAAATATCATCACACTTCCAAGACATATTCATCACCATTCAAGGTCCAAATATATTACTTATTTCTACTACATTCATTAAGAAAAACAAGACAATTTCAGAATTTGAAGAGTTCCATTCAGAAACCATTATAATTCCAATCCTGTTACATCAATAGAATTACACAAGAAAATCCACACTTGACCTATGCTTCTAGTATAAATTCTACAAATCTTGTCCTCTTGTTGACACAATGGATCATTTTGCACAGGAACTTAGCCTTACAACAGGGGCTTCATTATCAGACCTGTTGTCATGATTCCTGCACTATGAAGACAAGAGAAGGTTCAGAAAAGAAACAACACTCGCAGCAACCAGATGCACATCAAACCAGAAAAATAAAAGAAGGAAAAGTCACTGCATTGCTCGAATTAAATCGAACAGACAGACCAAAATGCAACACCTCAATTCATTATCTAATATAACAGTTCTCAATCAGTCCCTGCATAAAATCAGAAAACAAACAATTTCAGGGCAGCCATACACATCACATAACCTGTATCGGTCAGAAGAAGAATTCTGTTTCAAGATACCCAACTCTGAATTTCCCAAAACTCAACCTGTACAACCTTTTTCAATCAACATAACAATACTAACTGTTTTTTAGAATAACAGAATTTTATAGATCTCACCCTAAACTAAACCAAAGCCACACCAGAACACCAACTGAATTCATAACAGAACCTAACAAAGTCCTAACCGATTCCGTAACTAACTCTCCAGCTCAGCAATTTCCCTAACAGATTCCAACTAATTTTTAACCAACCCTAACAGGATCCAAACAACCTGTAACCACCTATCAACTAACTTCATAACCAATTCAGTTACACAACAGTTAATAGTTTTAAACATAACAGTTTTCTAACTACCTCAATTCACCCAAAAATCCTATCCAAACTCCCATTTAACCACCCTCAAGTCCATATAACTATCAAATCCCTAACTACCCTAAAAAAAACCTAATGATCATAACAGAATGATAACAGAAAAGGAGAGGATCGGAACTTGGATACCTCTATATAGCACCATTTCACACACAATTCACGACGACTCGGCTTCAATCATTTCCATCATCTTCATCTCTTCTTTATGCTCCATCATCACCTTCGCCACATTCAATCTCTGAGTCTTCACACTTCAACCATCTCTCGGTTCCTTCTTCACGTAACATCCTCCATCTTCTTCCATAACCTCTTCATTCTCAAGCTCTCTTCCTCAATCCTCATCATTTTCAATAATCTGCAAAACCAACGACAACAACTCAATCCATTTGAACCCGAGAAATCAAGAAAAGGAGAAATCGAAGAAGAATCAAGATGAAGATACAAGCAAGGATTTGAGGTTACCTGAACCAACATCCCATCTCAATTGCGCTCATGTCACGGTTCGTAGCTAAAGCCTCGGCTCTGAACCTCTTGCTTTTCATCTGCTTCTGCATATCACGGTTGTGAATCCCCTTTCGATTTGAGGCGTGTTTTCGAGCGTTTTGTATGAGAATCGGTGAGATGAGAATGAAATAGCGGCGCAATTGTTGTTCATGGCGTGTTCGACCGGAGAGTGAGATAATTCGCCGCCGCGAGTATTCGTGAGAAAGAGGGAAGAAGTCCTTCAAAAGCTCCATATTCACAAGTAACGCAAACCTAAATCCCTTTCTGATTTTCCCTTTTTTATTTTTATTGTCTTTGTATTATTGTTTTTTTTTGTAATGAAAATAAAACAAAAATCTGAATATACAGACATTGGGCTTGACGAATTGCTAAATGCACACCCCTTAGCCCATGCTGCTTTGTGGCATAACAAAATCTGTAAAAATAAGCACTGGGCCATGAATCCCTGTTCTCTCACCCCCCATTCGGCCCAGCATGCACCATTTTTGTGTGCTGAAGAACCTGAACAAAAAAAAACTATCCTTGGGCTGAACCCGCTATTTGCACCCCTGAGCCCACTGCCATTTTTGGCAACAGAATGCTGTAACAAAAAAAAACACCCTCTGGGTTGGGCCACGCGCGCTTTTGCTATTCGCAGTCCCTGTTTTCAGTCTTCACCCCCCTTGTTCCATTAGTATAGTTTAGGTTCTAATTATATTTTTACCACTAATTCTTAGACTTCAATACATAATTTTTACATAGAAAATAATCATGAAAATATTAGTTTAGGCTTTTATTTTAATTCTTTTGCTTGATTAGAATCCTTGTTTTTGTCATATAAAAATCATAGAAATAATAGTCCTTTTAATTCGATTTTTGTACTATATTTCGCATCTTTTGCTTCCAGGCTTTGTACTATATTTCAAGTCATCTTTAAGTCATTTTGTACTATTTTGTATCGTTTGTTTACATTGATTCTTTTGACTTATAATTTTGTGACTTCACTTGTATGACTCCTTAGATTTAGGACCTATAATATCTTCATAATATTAGGCTTAGTCTTCTTTCCCTTAAAATCCTAACACTTAGGTATAATCATAACACTTAGGATAGTTATTCATTTTAGGCTAGTTTTTCTTTCTCCTTTTCTTTTCAACTTTAAAACATTTAATAAAGGAAGAGGCGAATCACACTTCACTAAAGGTGGGAGAGAAATGAGTGGGATTTATTCCCTAATCTGTTTCTCAATCACTTAGTGGGAGAGAAATGAGTGGGATTCATTCCCTAATCTGTTTCTCGATCACTATGTAGAGAAATGAATGGGATTCATTCCCTAATCTGTTTCTCGATTTCTATGTAGAGAAATGAGTGGGATTCATTCCCTAATCTGTTTCTCGATCATTATGTAGAGAAATGAGTGGGATTCATTCCCTAATCTGTTTCTCTACCATTTTATGTGATTCTACTCGCAGATTAATTCCCCTTAAAAATCACCAATCAAAAACATCTAAAACATCTAATAAAGGCTCAGACCTAAATCAAAGTAATGAAGTGGTGCGGAACCTTGTATTGGGTTTTGTTCATCATGGAATTACCCTAAAAATACAAACCAATCATCTCTCTTCTCTCTCTTGCCTCTGAGGCATTCTTTTTCTTGCCTTCAGGGCATTCTTTCTCCTAATCGGACACGTTACTTCCGCTCCATTCCCAGCTTAATACTCCAGAGGTCGAGCAGCGGAGTGCGAATGTAACTTCGTCCACTAAAAAACACAAAAACAAACAAAAAATAAAGAGCCGAACTAGGGCGCTCTGATTCCTGAAAAGGATACGTAGGCATTAGGTCGCGGGGCCTAAGCGAGCACAACTATTTAAAAACCTTATTTTCCCCGTGTTTCTCTTTCTTTCCTTTGCATGCATTCCCTTAGCATTAAGCTTTAGATTTATATACCCTTAGAATAGAACAAACATAAGTGGATCCTGTGGAGTACCATAGACGTGAGGGGTGCTAATACCTTCCCCTCGCGTAACCGACTTCTTACCCGATCTTTGGTAGCAAGACCTTCTCTTATCCTTACTCCAGGTTTTCTGATATTCCTTTCCCTCTTTGGGATAAATATATTGGTGGCGACTCTGTTCACATTTCACGAGCGTGCTACAACGGCGTCTTTAAGTATGACAGACGTCTAGCCTTGAATCACAGACGCCATTTTGTTATAGTTTGTCGTTGCCTTAGTAAGTTGCTGCTGTACTTCACCCATGTCACTAAAAATCCTTCTTATCTTATTAGATGTCTATATTATTTGGTTTTATAGATATAAAGAGAAATTTACCAGTGGAATATTATATTTTTATATACACAAGTATAACAATTGTAATTATAATAAAATGCAAACAGTCCCGTTTAATCGAAATAGCCGAACTAAGCGGTATAATTAGTTTCTCGGAATTTGATGGAAATTGACGTGGTAGCTAAGTTTAATTAGTACATTAACATGGTGGTGTTCTTTTGTCGAAATTGTGATATTAATCGGTCGATTAAATTAATGGTTGAATTAATCTATTTAATTGAAAAACACTTAGACTTAGATTAATTATTCGGTTTGTCGGTAAATAACGTATCTTGAGAATTTAATCGAACGAATAGAATAACTGATAAAGAATAGAATTATATCCGAATTAACCGGTTAAGTTGTGTTTTTGGTGACTTGGAAGTGTAACCCGGAGACTAATAAAGTCGTGAATATTAAGGATTTATCCGAAAATTAGATAACCGGTAGTGACGCGGGATATATCTTCTTAATTAGAGATAATTATTAGGTAAATAATTTTGGTCAGTTGATAGTGGATTAGTGAGTTAATAAGTCGACTAATTTATAGAGAATTATAAGACTAATTTGACTTGACTTAATGTGTCTATTTGTTGTAATGATTTCGTTAATATGTGAAGTTATATGTTTGTCGTGATGTGTCGAAACATGACGATGTTTGCGATGAATTGTAACACGTGATGTTATATATATATTTGTGATGATGATTTGGTGACTAAATGAAGATAAATTATTATGGTGACGTGAATTACCTCGAATAAATGGAAATGTGATTGTGATATAGGCTTATGCCTCGTGACGATATGTGATTTTGATGAGTATGTTGTTTGTTTTGTTTGTCGAGTCACGTTCCATATGCATACTCTGTGACGGCCTGAAAACTGTGGAAAACATGACGGCCTGAAAACTATGGAAAACATGACGGGCCAAATGGCAATTGGTGACGGGGGCTGAAGCTCCGATTGGTACCACATGCATATACATGAGTCATGTCCCATGTGTCTTATGTGATTCGTAGCTTGTGATGTTTTGTGACTATATCGTGATTGTATTTCGTGACTTGTTAAATGATGGAAGTATGTGAAGATGTGAATTGATGATTTTATGAATAGTATGATGATATCAATATATTTATGAATGCGATTAAGTGAATATGTCTGGTGTGACTTATAGGTGATGTTTTGTGACTAGATGTATGACTTATATGCGGTGATGTTTTGGAGACTATAATTGTGTGACTTAAATGTGATGTATCGTGAAGTAGCTTACAAAGTAAAGGAATAAGATTCATATGTAATTGATGCGAATAGGATTTGTGGTGGCTTGTTGTGATATGTAAAGTATGTGAGATTTGTGAATTAGTGAAAACATGAAGTGTATATCAACATTAATACTTGTGATGTGATAACTATATATGTCTAATTCCTAATATACAATTTATCATGTGCTCACTTATATGATTTGATATCTCACCCTTTTCTCTTGTTTCGTCGTTGCCTTTATATTGGTAACGTGCAGGTGTTCAAGTATGCAGATTTAGTTGTCGTTACTTAAGTCGGTTCTCGCTCTGATTCGTAGCACTCGGGGGGATGATTTATGATGTTATGGTGTTGTTGTATATTGATTTATCTTAGCTGAATAACATGTTATTGATTTAAAGATTGAGAATTATGATTCCGCCATGTTTTAATGAAAGAAGTTATTCTGTTTTGAAGAGTATTATATGCTGAGTATTTGTTTAGTTGGTTAAACAAAGTGCTATGTATCCTCTAAATGCGATGAAGTGATTTGTTTTGAAATGAATATGTGACGCCGCATTCGTTTGTTGAGAAATTTTGAAACTCTATTCTTGCATATAACTGCCGGGTAGAAATGGGGTGTTACATTAGCTATAGTTAGAATAAAGACTCCATACCCTGTCTTTCTCAATCTATCTCCTTTCTCTCCAACATCATCTTCTCCTTTTCAAAGAACGCTTTCTTTCTCTTCTTAAATCAAAAGAAAATCATGGTAAAACCTGCAAAACAAAGAAACCAAAAGTACGGTAAACACGAATGCCAATCAGAGACGGAAGGTGAAAACCATGGCTGGAGAGAGGTGCATCGCGTGGGTCACGAGCCACTCGTCGGAGGGCGGTAGGTTTTTCTGCATGTGGGGCTCTCCGGAATCGCAGAGGACCATCGAAATTCTATTCGTCTACGGTCGCTTGCAAAATGGAGGGAGTTTGACCGTGGCTGAGCGTAATTCCGAGTTTCAATCAGAAACGAGATTCGGGTGTACAGGACGGCCTCATCGAACGTGTCGGAGATTGAGTTCTGAGTAAAGCTTCGAAGTTTCTATGTGAAACTTCAAATATTCTATAGTAAGTAGAACTTTGGGTTGCTGTAACTTTTGTTCGGTCTCCTCCCCCTATTGACCGAGTTTCTGGTTTGATTTTATACTAAGATTTTAGGTTTAGGAACATAAATGATGTTTGAATTGGAATTAATGTTGATGATGTAATTATGGAATGTTTATGATTTTTGTGAGTATGCTTATGTACTTGGTCGATTTCATAGCTTTCTGATGGAGATTTGATTTGTACAATTTAATTTTGTTCCAATCTTAAAGGTTAAGTCTAAGCATATTAGGAAGTCAAGTTATGGTTGTAATTGAAGGATATAAAAACACTTAGAAAAGGGGGATTTGAATAAGTGTAACTTAAAAACTCTTAAGATAAAAAACAATTGCACAATGATTTTTATCCTGGTTCGTTGTTAACGAAACTACTTCAGTCCACCCCCTTAGATTGATTTACCTCACCTGAGGATTTAATCCACTAATCAACCTTGAATACAATGGTTTTCCACTTAGATACCTTCTAAGTCTTCTAGAGTATTCTGATCACAACTTGATCACCCTAGGAACACAATTCTTAGATACCTTCTAAGACTTCTAGATAATCCAATCACAACTTGATATTCTCTAGTTCCTTTACTAATTAATGTAAACAAATTCTTACAAGAGTATTACAATGCTTCTTAATAAGCTATAGTCACAACTGTGATATTTCTCTTAAAGTTCTAAGCTTAATCTCACTAAGATATTACAAAAGTAATGTGAGGTTGAAGATGAAGTTTGATAGCTTTTTATTTTGACAGCGTTTCAGCAAGTTTGTAAAGGTTCGGTCACAAATTCTTTAACCTTGCTTCTAATTAAAACTTCACTATATATAGGCGTTATGAGAAGATGACTGTTGGGAGCATTTAATGCGTTGCGTTTTCCGTACAACATTGAATTTAATGTTTCACTCTTCTGTCAACTACCTCGAGCCTTACTTTTCCAGCTTTTACTGACTTTGCCTTTAATAGCTTCTAACGTTCTTTTTGTCAGTCAGCGTAACCTATCATCTTAGCGTGATACCATAAGAACTTCAATGCTTCTGCTTCTGATCTCAAGTTCTTCTGATGCTTCATAGACCATGTTCTGATTCTGCTTGACCATCTTCTGATGTCTTGCGAGAGCATGTTCTGATGTTGCATACTTGAACCTTCTGAGTCAGTGCTTCTTGCGCTGATTTGTGCATACTCGTTATATATTTCCTGAAATGGAAAATGCATAGGATTAGAGTACTACATTGTCTTATACAAAATTCATATATAATGTTATCATCAAAACTAAGAATATTGATCAGAATAATTCTTGTTCTAACAATCTCCCCCTTTTTGATGATGACAAAAACATATACAATTGATATGAATTTGCAATCAGATTTTCAGATGACTAAAGACAGTTACACAGATATAGCATAAGCATATAGTCATAGTGTATGAATATGTCTCCCCATGAGATTAACAATCTCCCCCTAAAATAAATACTAGAAGAATTTATAAATAAAAGACTTCCCTGAGTATTTTCCATTTAAGTCGAGACATTCACATATGCCTAGAACTTCAGAACATTCAGAGCTTTTGCTTCTTACTTCCATTGGACAGCTTCAGAGCTTTGAATTTCTTCTTGAATCATATCATGCTTGATTGTATCAGAATATTCTTGAATGTATTAGAGCATCATCAGAGCATCATCAGAGCATCATCAGAGCATCTTTAACATCCTGAAATGTTTCAGAACAAACTAGACAACAAAAGTCAGAGCATGAATGAATTAGAATATTCTTTTAAGAAAACATAATGTATATCAGAACATATGAGGGATAAGAATGTGTTAGAGCATATTCTGCCACGAGAATATCAGAACATTCTTCCTTCTGCTTCTGAACTTGAAGCTTCACAACACTAAGCTTACTTCAGATTCCAAAAACATGCTTCTTTCTTGAATAACATATTCTTCATGTGTTTGCTTCTCAAGCCAATCACATGTTCTTCATGTATTTGCTTCTTATGCCAATAACATCTTCTTATGCCAATCCTGAAAAGATATTCTCAAAGACATAGAACTTGCAAATAGCGTTAGAAATGTTGAGACTTAATCCCAGCAACTGATAATATAAATCAAATCAATTATCACGTTTTCTCCCCCTTTTTGTCATAACATCAAAAAGCATTAAAAGATTCAGATGAAAAACAAACAATATGGGAGAAGAGAATAATATTTCATTGATTAATAAAATATCAGAAGATACAAGCAGATGCAGAAAAACAGATGCAACAACAAAAGACAACATCTAAGACCAAAAGACTACGACTAGCCTAGCTTAGAAACTAGTTGGGCCAGAAGGTTTTGAGTCTCAGTGGTGCTTTCAGACTGCTTCTCCATGAAGGTTCTGAACTCCTTAAGAGTTTCCTCATGCTTATCCAGACGAGAAACAATATCAGCTTGATTATGTTGAAGAGCCTTGACAATGTTCACCAGAACAGAAGGTTCGGCAGAAGAAGCTTCACAGCTATCGTCCAAAGGAATAGCATTTTCAACAGCAGTATCTAACATGAGAACATCTTCTTGATTTTCCTGAACAGTAATTGTCTCAGAAGGATGATTCTGAGCATCTTGTTTCTCAACATCAGCTTCTGACACAGAAGCATCTTCAGCATATTCCGGAGCAGGGATATCAGAATCTTCATTCTCCAGAGCCTTAAGAATCTCAGCCAGATTCTTTGGAGGTATGGGAGCAGCAACTTCTGAAGTGTATTCAACTTCTGGAAATACCATATTTGGTGCTTTCTTTTAGGGATTCTCCCTTAGCCAGTTGAATATGGACTAAAAATTTCCAGACAGAACATAATATGGAGGCTTCCACACAACCATAGTTAGGCATGGTTCATCATCCAGCTCATCGACAAATTTCTTCTCCTCGAGAGATCTCCAATTTCTGATTGGATGGTGGTACTTACCATCATCAAGCTCCAAGAAATAACCAGGAGAACCAGATACTTCAGCCAAGCATCGCTTCTGGATGTTCATAGCATCAAACTGAAAATCCTTTCTAAAGCTATTCCATAAGCCCCGAATAGCAACATGATCCAACTTGGAGTCATGAGCAGCTCTCAAAGTTTCCATCCTTTTTCTAAACTTAAGATTGAACAAATCAAAATCAATATCAATGGAGGGTTTAGTAGGATTAAAGGTGAAACGATAGTCAGGGTACAGAAGGCAATAAGGGTTGGATTTTCTTGAAGGTAAAGAATGAGTTAAAGAAGGTGGGGATTCTATGGTGAAGGGAGACGAAGATGAATTATGAGAAGGTGTTGGGGGAATAGCATTTAGTGGTTGAGGGCTCAGAATTTGTGTAGAAGGAGGTGGTTGGAAACTGTTTGGAATGGTGAAAGAGTTATGAGGTTTAGAAGGAGGAGGCTTTGTCTGAGAGGAAGAAGCAGCATTAAATGCACGAAAAGATTTTCTGATGCGCTTCTCACGGTATTCTTTAAATTGTACTTTGAGGGGATCATAGGGAAGCTTCTGCTTCTTAGCTGGCTTAGGTTCTACTTCTGAAGCTTTTCTCTTCAGTTTCTGTTCCTTCTTCTTCTTATCTTTTCTTCTCAACTCATCCAGAGAAGGAAGTTTTCTTCCTCGAATCCACGCAGGATCAACAGAAGATTGAGATCTGACACAAGACTTCAAGTAGCGCTTGACAGACTTGTCTAGCTCCTCTTTGAACAAATGAGAGAAGCTTACAACAAGAGTCCTTTTGGTTAGAATATGTGGAAATATTCTTGGAACAAAAGTTACCTTTTCAATTTGCTACATTCTTTGCAAGTCGAAAGCATTCAGAATATGTCCTTGAATGACAGTCAAGAACTTGGGTGTACCAACAACTTTCATAAGATCCAACAAATCACATTCTATCAGAATGTCTGATATCATTCTGGCGAGAGGAATGGAGTTCTTCTTGAAGTTTGGATTCTTCTTGCGTTCTTCATCCCTTGACTCTTCAATATTTGTCTTTAAATGTTGAAAGAGTATGCTAGAGAGATTAACTTGAATACCTTTTCCAATGTAGAAGAGAACATACTTTTGATCCTGATTTATATAGGTTGCAGCAAGAGATGGCTTTCTGTGGTAGACGGTTCCCAGAATAATCTCAGCCCAAACTCTATAAGAAGGCTTCAAAGAGGTAGTGAGATGAGATGCAGAACTGAAGGAAAACAATTCTTTATCAATTTCCTGCCAATCAACTCTACCAGGTAGAGCACCTGAGACACCTTATGTATCCTCGATACCATACAACTTGTTGATCATCTTCTCAGTTACCACAACCTCATGCCCTAACACGAAGGAGATGATAGTTGTCGGAGTAACTATTGCATAAGCCCATAAATCCTTAACCAAAAGAGGATAAACTGGTCCAATTAGTCTTTCGAAATAGTTCGACCAACCTTGTTCCATCATTTCAGCCTTTGTTTTGAAATCATGTTCCCACAGATTTTCAAAATCTACCATTGCTTCACAGAGAACTTCCAGTTCAGTTGAAGGAATAGAACAAGTCTTCAATGGAGCGTAGCCATATTTGTGTTGAACAAGATGAGCAGATGAAATTTTTCTTTGAGTACTTGACGATGAAAGCATGAAGTTACTCTGAGATTCGGTTTAGAACTAGGGTTTATGGAAACAACGAAAGAGAGAGAGAGAGAGAGAGAGAGAGATGAATGAAGAGAGAGAATGTAAAGAGATGAAATGTTGTGAAGATGAGTATATATAGAGACGGATTTGAAATGAAATGCAATGCGTGTTTAAATGAATATGATTACAGAAAACATGGAATCAAATGCATTTAATGAAAAATGACGTTAGGAGAGTGTTTACGGTGATTTCCGGTAAACGACCGCTAGTCTTCCAAACTATAATAAATATGATTTGGTTACTCGCAGGATCGACTAGATTGATCCTAGGACACAGTCAAATAGGTTGTTATTCATGATAGTTCGAATTATGTCTATGATTGGTGTGTATTGAAATAAGGAATACTTAATCAAAGAAATAAAGATTAGCAATCACCTTGTTATACACGTAAATATAACATTAGCGAAGGGTGAAAAATAAAGTCTAAAACAGAATTGTAAAAGTGCAAGAATCTTAAAGTGTAGAAAAGTTAAATGCTTCGAAAGTTAAATAACATGAAAGTAAAGAGTGCAGGAATATAAATGACATGAAATAAATAAAATGCATAAATATCGAGAGATACTTGAATAAAAAGCAAAATACACATGTATTTAAATTGGTGTTGGTGTCATACGTACATTTCTCAGCGAACTCTTTCTCTTAACACTTGATACTTGAGTAATATGTGAGTGATTTGTACAAAATGAACACACGGAATCCTAACATTAAGACCCTTATTTATACTAGTTTCGACCCTAACGGTCCTACACTAATCTAATGCCATGTTGCCCACAGAAAATCCAAGGATGCCATCTGTCTTCGTGCGGTTATATAAACCATTTCGAAATTCAAATCATCCCGCCTGAATTCCCTTTCGACACGTGACAACATAATCAGAATCGAGAATACCGCGAAAACATACTAAGCTTTAGTACTTCGCATATTTCAAAAAACGTTTAAGTCCCAAAGACCATTCCTTCCGAATTTAGCTTTAGCGTTCACTATCTTTTGTTCCGACTTAAACATCATTCTCGAAGCATGGCCATCAGTATCCATTTTTATCCTCAAAGATGATCATCAGTAACCATCTTCTTTTAAATTCTAACTCTTCGAAGAACATTCTTCTCGAACAAAATCTTCAGCTAACAAATTGCCCCCAATAAATGCCTGTTTCAAAAAACAAGAGAAATAGGCGTTTCTTGCTATAACAAGATTTCGTTTTAGAGTTCCGAGACCATTGACTGACGTCATAATTATTTATTACTCTGTTTCCAAAACGTCTTGTCATTTTCAAAGATGTCCACTCATAACTTACATTCCCACGTTCTGGTCTTACTTCATGATCATTACTCCTATATACTAGGAATGAAGCTAATAACTATTCGACCGCCGTTGGATGAAATCAACACCTGCCGCGTGTCTCTTGGTTTTTACCCAAAAGATTTGAAAGGGTTTCCGTTAAACCTTTAAATACTGGAACTCTCACCTTCATATAACTTTCACCTCTATTTCCTTATTCCTCCACAGAAAAGAACATTCCTGGTTATATTCAAACCCATTCCCAAAATCAAACTTACTCATGGCGTCTTCCTCAAACGTTCTTCAACCAGCTTTGAAACTTCAACAATCTACACAGATGGGGAATCAAGAGTGCATACCAAACCCAAATACTGCAGAAGTGCGCTCCATTTACGCTTCTCAGGTAATCATTCCCTTTGAACTTTTTGGAAAAACTCATGCCTTCATGGATCCTTTACCAGGAGAAACTAACTCCTCTCTGAATAGATTCTTTCCTGCTTATTATAAAACTAGGCCTTAAGTTAGTAAGAACAAAATAGATGAAGATGGCCGTCCTATCTTAGCAGATCCTGATGGTGCAGAAGATACTTCGACCGTAACCCCTTCAGCCCTAGAGAAAATTAGGTTAAACTATGTAACCAATTTTGTGAATGTTTTTAGGTCAATTCCTTTAGCAAAAGACCCTGAACTGTACTACGCCTGGCTAGCAAGAGTAGAGAAACACAAGGCTACTTTCTAGAAACAACTGGGCATTTACGATTTAATCCAACTGTCCAAGACTGGTTTAGAATACTACCAAACCATGTTAGTTGCGTCAGTTCATTTTTGGGATGCTTCCCATAACACTTTCCATCTTCCATGTGGAATGATCACCCCTACTCTTTTCGACATAGCTGCTATCACGGGGCTTCGACCAACAAGAGAAACCTTCGACCCCAACGTCATGGATACTGATACTATTAACTTTAACGAAGCAACTGTTACTTACACTACGTTCATTCAACAATATCATGAAGAAAACAATGAGGTAGTCTCAGACGAAGAGCATATTGCTTTCTTAGCCTTATGGCTCTCGAGATGCGTCTTCTATTCTAGGTCCATACAAGTAGCAAAAAGGTATCTTTGCATGGCCAATCAACTACATGCTGGAACAAAATTAAACCTGAGCCAGTTAATTCTAGGGTTTCTCTATGAGAACCTAGGTGAAGCAACAAATCTTGTTAAGAATTATAAAGCAGGCTCCTTGCTTTTCGCTGGTCCCTTCTGGCTGCTACAACTGTGGCTCAATGCTACTTTCGAGGCTCAACTCCCATTTCGAGGTGTTGTGAACGAAGAGGATCCAAACATTAAAAATCGAACTGTAGAAGGAACCAGGTTGGCTTTGCTAACTCCAAAAGAAGAGATTTGGGAAGCTTCGCGAACATTTTTTAGCATATGTCATGATGTTTGCTCAGTGTTATCAATTCAGCCCTTCGATGGCTCCATTCGTAAACAGGACAGTGGGTCCGGAATGGTTAAATCGAAAGTTTCCAACAATATCTCAGGATCAAGAGGCTGAATCCATGATTATTTGGGAAGCTTTCCTTACCCCAAGGTTATTCTATCACCGTCTCCGCCCCTCCAAAAGCCAATGTGTTCTCCTTTGCTACCAACCAAATCTGGTATCGAGACAATTTGGATTGGTTCAAGTAAAACCCAAATGTCTGTATGAGAAAAGGAACCATATGTGTTTACACACTTTACATCTAACTGAAGAAGAATGCGAGTCAAAAATTGCCAGATATGCTGGTGTGGCCAATCTTTCACCTATTCCTTTCGAACCCGCCTTCTATTCTACTCAGGATTTCCAACAATGGTGGACGGACTATTACACCATGCAAATCTTCGACGCTGAGAGTCTTACTCGCGAACTAACTGAAGCTTTTGCTGATGTGCAGGAAAAATTTCACAAAGGTACTTTGACTCATATTAAAGAAATACAAGCCTTTCAAAAATTCTTTGAAACCATTTACAGGCCTGATGATCTTAGTCGGACCGTTCGTGAAGCTGCAGTTATCTTACGTGAAAATTTTTCTGTTAAACTGGATAAGTTGAAACTGCCCCCGTCTGTTCGGCCAGAACTGCGTTATGAAGTGGCTTTCAAACTTAATCCTCCAAAATTCTCTCCACTGCCAAGCGCTGATTTTGGTGTGGCTTTGAGCCCTCCTTTCCCAGACTGGTTCGTGTGTGGGAATGCCTTGAAAATTCTTCGAGAACAAACTAAAAAACACGCTGAACGAGTGGTCCTGACTAAGCATACCCTGGATACTTTCAAAGGACATCTCCATATAGATCTTAAACATGTTCGTGTCTTGACTCCAATACCTGAAGGTTTGGGTTCAGACATTCTTTCGAATAGCTATTCCTTTTCTACTGAAACACTGATTCCAATTTTACTTGCAGCCGTCACTCGAAAGAAAAAGATCAAAGAAATCCCTGCGCAGAAAGCTTCTGAAGTTTCGAAGAGCAACAAGCCCAGTGGGAGTGACTCTATTACTACTGACAAGAAACCCACGGTATAAACATACTTTATATTTCATTTGTATGCCCCATGAATCGTACTTACTTCACTCAATTTACATTTTCAGAGCTCGAAGCCTCCGACACATTCGAAACGAAAAGCTTCTCAAGCAGTCGTTTCGGACGATGACGACAAATCTCCACCTCGAACCAGACAAGCCCAAAAGAAAAGGCAGAAAGTCGTCACTCCTTCAAGAAAAGAAAAGGGATCTGGATCTTCGAAACTTACTTCACCGGGTGAAAAGGTATCTTCTGAAAAATCACCTTTAAAAGGTGGCAGTAACGTTCTTGTTGTATAGAGCCATAACTCGAGTCCAGATAACATTCCAACCAAGGTATTTGGATTTCCCAACATAATCATCCGTATAAATTTAAATTTAGACAATCAAGTTAACCTCTTACCTTATGATTGTAGGATGATGCTGGCACAACCACTTCTGACCTCAAAGCCTTCACCCTCACTATTGACCTTGATAACCTCCAAGGTAAATGCATATTCTTTCTTACGGAACAGAGGTTTCTTGCAACCTTCCCACCATAATATGTTCTAATTACTTCATGCAGACAAATCTCATGCGCTTTCACTAGTGGTCGAAGATGCTCAGCCTCTTGCGACTATCATCCCTAGTACAGTAATCGAAGAAATCCATTCAACTGATGATTCTCCACCTACCCATAAGAGTGCAAAAGCAGATCAACAATGTTCAGGTAGTAACAATGCAGCTGGTCATTCAACTGGTAGTGACGATACTGTATCTGAACAAGATGCTATGGAAGAAACCTCCAAGCTAGCCACAGTAGTTCCCCATGAAACTACACCCTTTGGGACTATAGTTTCTCCTGAAACTACTTCGACGCCTGCCCCAGCAAAGCCCACTCCTTCAGAATTGGAGCAACTTAAGCAAACTGATCCCCTCAGCTTCCTCAAGGCTATGGTGAATACTGATAACATTCCGCCTTCTGAGCTCGAAACTTCTCCAGCTGTTCAGACAGATTCTGGTGACAAAGAGGATACTTCTAGCATTCTTCATCAGATAAAGGAAAAGTTCTTCGAAACCAACCTTGTCGAAATTCTCAGTAATGATCCTACCAAAGCTCATAGCTTGAATCAACTTCTGAAAAATGTGGATTTATTTCTGGTTTCAAAAGAAGTCTCAGAGGTGATTGTTTTGCTGGGTTCTCTGATCGAACAACTTCCGTCAAACATTCTTCGACATCGTAATGTTGATGAACAACTTACTACAAAGGTGGCTTCTCATAGTTCATCTTGGAAAGCCGCTACTGATGCGTCGAAGAAAGGTGATGCTCTCAAGCTTAAACGCTCAGAGAAACAAAAAGAGTGTGACGAATGTGAGCAGAATATCCAATCTTGGAAGCAGGAAATTGTTGAGCTTGAAGAGAAGATAAAAGAGGCTGAATCTTGTAAGGCAACAATTCAACAGTCCAGTGAGCAGGAATTGACTGAAGTTGCGCGTTTAGGAATCCAGCATTTCGAAGCTGCACAAAAACTAGTACCCGAAATTGAAGAACTGAAGAAACAACGGGCTTTGATTGAACTTCGCATGTCTTCATGGGAGGTTCAATATTCGAAGATAAAAGACACTCTTCCTAGAGATTTTAATTAGTCATTTCAAACTTTGTAATCCCTTTTTTGTAATGCGCATTGATTTTGTCTTGTAATCGAATTCCACCAAGAACATATATATGTGCAACTTTTTGTTTGCCAATTTACACATTCTGCTTCATTTTTCAATGATCACGAGTAACATTCTGGAAATTCTTCAAATCTTGCCAAAATATATTTTATTGTCACAGTAATCTTAATAAATGCAAGCATGTGACCTGACTAACCTTCGCACTCCTTTTAGTCTAGACTTGACGTTTCTACTCCCTTAGCCGTAACCATCATTAAGTGATGACGTCACTTTCTTCATAACGTCTCTTTAAGACGTGCGTGCATCAGTTTTTCATGATTACATCTCAACTTCCCAGGGCGGGAAACAGCGGAAGCCATAACTTCTCTTTGGAATACCAAACGCAATCTAATCAATCATTAAAATTGAACCGTTCCTTTATTGCCCCAGGTCTATATAAAGGATTAACATTACACTTCTTTCTTCACACTTGCTTCAAAAACTTTTGTTCAAAAATTTGTTTCTCTTCCTCCGTTTTCTCAAAACACAGAGTCTAAAAGAAAAACCTTTTCAACCTCTTTCTTTTCCACATGGCGCAACCTCTTACCTACAATAACATTAGAGCTTGCATTAAAAAGGAGTTCAAACTCTCTGAAGAGGAGTTTGATGAAAACTTCATAAGCATCAGTGCTCTTCTCGCCAATCAAGAACTCGATTTCTATTATGAAATCCTAGCGGGACCTGTTTATCCCAACATGCTGGCAGATTTTTGGATGTTTGCGTCTCTACGCATAGATCCGGAGGGCAGAACTACTATAGTTTATGAGGTTCGACATGCCCACATCAGAATCACTCCTTCTACCATCTCTAAATTGATGAGATGTAACAACTCTGGTGAGACCTTTGATGACAATAGCTTCAACATGACGACTCATCTTCTGTGGAGGACTCTTATGGACAACGATCCTTACAGTGCCAAGGTCATCAGGGTTTGGCATCAACTGCTCGTGGGAAACTTTCATCCATGAAACCATGATCAAAACAGCATCATGGTGGAGGATTTGGAATTTATCCTCTGTGCCCTTCGTGGGAAGAAAATCAACATTCCTTTAATGATTTTCAAAGGGCTTGTCGAAGCCGTCTCTATGGCTGCTGCCCGTCAAGGGGTTGTAACTTGTCTTCCATATGGAAGGCTCTTATCTTACATATTCCTTAAAAAGGGAATATTAAGGAGGATGCGCAACTCCGGATCCATGAACATGTTCGAGGCAGGGAGCTTGCCCCTGTTGCCCCTAGAAGGCTTAGACCAAAGGATCAACTAGGAGGTGGTTTGGTTTAGGTTTTTATTTGTTTTAGTTTTTTGTAACCTTCAATGTTTTGGAAACCAACCCTCCTGTAATGAATGTACTCTCTTAATATTAATGGAAAATGTTTTGAAGTTTCTTCGTCTTCTTCTTTTATTTGCCATACATATTTGTTTGAACACAAAGCCATTTTGGTGTTAGTTCAACCATTTTGGCTTACGTAGTATACCTCAATATCTACGTTTTTGCAATCTTTACTTCATGCATGCTTGGTTTGTATCTCTTCAGATACTTCCCATTTACTCTTAAAATCCTGCGATCTACTGCTAACTCTTCTATCTCGTAAGCGTTATTCGAGAATACTTTCAAGATTCGAAAGGGTCCCTCCCAGTGTGGAGACCATTTACCAAGTGTTTGGTTCTTTCGATCTATAGGTAAAATAACTTTCCAAACTAAGTCATTATTGATAAAAGTTTTACCTTTCACCTTTTTAGTGTATGCTCTGGACACTCTTTCTTTTTGTCTTTTTATCATCTCCAATGCTCGAAGTCTGTCTTCGTCCAGGTCTACTAATTCATTCATCATCAACTCCCAATACATGTTAGGAGGGATTTCTGCCTGTCTTTGTATCCGAACTGACTGCAAATATATCTCAACTGGGAGTACTGCGTCATGTCCAAATGTCAATTGGAAAGGCGTAGTGTTTGTAGCTTCTTTTGGAGATGTTCGACAAGCCCAAAGCGCTTGGTCTAAGGTTTTGTGCCAACTCTTAGGCTTTTTTCCCACATGTTTCTTTATGAGACCGATTATTATTTTGTTTGCTGCTTCGACTTGTCCATTTTCCTGAGCATAGTAAGGTGTAGAAGTGAACAACTTGAAACCCATTTCTTTGGCGAAGTCTTGCATTTTCTGGCCAGTGAACACTGATCCTTGATCTGTGGTTATACTTTCTGAGATTCCAAATCTGTATATGATGTGTTTCTGAATAAACTCGATCACAGCCTCTTGGTCCATGTTCGCCAGCGGTATAGCTTCGACCCATTATGTGAAGTAGTCTATTCCTACTAGTATGTATCTTTGACCCTTAGAGGATTTAGGGTATATTTCTCCAATCAGATCCAATGACCAGCCTTTAAAACGCCAAGGCTTTATTATTGAACTTAACTCATTCACTGGAGCGTGTTGAATACCTGCATGCTCTTGGCATTCTTGACACCCTTTTGCAAATTCTATGCAATATTTTAACATAGAAGGCCAATACATTCCATATCGAAACAGAAGCCATTTCATTTTGTGCCCCGCTTGATGTGCACCACATGCTCCACTGTGTACATTGGAGAGAGCCAAATATGCTTCTGCTTCACCCAAACATTTTAACAAGACTCCTTCAGGAGTTTTCTTGAACAATTCGTTCCCCATCAGGAAATATGATAAAGCTCTATACTTCACCTTTCTATCCGTGTCTGTCGAAGGATCTTTTAGATAGTTCACAATTGGACTCCTCCAATTTGTGTCTGCTAAGGAGTCTATATTTAACACTTCGAATTCTTCTTTGTTGGCAAAGCCTAATTGTGAATTCTCCAGGTCACTTGGGGAAAGTTTAGTAGCCATTGCTTTTCCTCTTACTTCGATTAGTTCTTCTAATTTTTCTTTCGATACCTTGTATCCTGAGGCTAACTGTGCCAGATCATTTGCTACTTGATTCTTGGTCCTCGAAACGTGATTTAACTCCACATATTCAAATTTTTTAAGCAGCCTATTTGCTATGACAAAGTACATGATCAAGTTTTCTTTGATGCATTTGTACTCCTTTGTTAGTTGCTTAATCACTAGTTCGGAGTCTCCTTTAATTTCGACTCTGGTTGCCCCCAATTCTAACAAAGCTTCAAGTCCAACAATCAGTGCTTCATATTCAGCTTCGTTGTTGGAGCATAGGGGACCTTCAATCTTGTACTTGAGCTTTGTTTGAATTCCATCAGGAGAAATTATCAATATTCCAACACCAGTTCCCTCTCTATGAGTCGAACCATCGAAGTATAGCTTCCAAGGCTTCAAGTCTACATATTGTTGACGTTTCTCGACCACTGCATGGTCAACAATGAAATCTGATACAATCTGACCTTTCATTGCCTTAAGAGGTTGAAATATCAGTGAGTACTCAGTAAGGGCTAAAGCCCATTTGCCAATTCGACTATGCAATATTGGCTTTGATAGCATATATTTGATAACATCACAATGGGACGAAACATAAACTGGCTTTATATAATACTTAAGTTTGATACAAATGAAATATAAACAAAGGCAGAGTTTTTCTATTGCGCTATACCTAGTCTCTGCATCATTTAGTACCCTACTTAAATAATAAATGGCTCTTTCGATGCCATTTTCATCTTCTTGTTCTAACATACTGCCTATTGTATTATCTGAAGCTGAAATCTACAGGCGCATGTGCTTCTTCCCATTTGGGGGAGACAAGATTGGTGGATGGATCAAGTATTGCTTGATTTTATCAAAAGCTTCTTGATGTTCAGCACGCCATTCGAACTTTCCTTCTCTGAGACGAAGTAGAGGGGAGAAAGCTTGCGTGCGTCCACTCAAATTAGAGATGAACCTTTTTAAGAAGTTTATCTTCCCCAACAAGGACTGCAATTCTT